>NW_026459507.1:0-11139 GCF_021730395.1 Mercenaria mercenaria | reverse complement strand
TTTTACATTTTATTCCATAAAAGTCATATTCGTTGTACTCAAATACACATGTTCGCTTAGCTCCATAGGACAGCGCAGATCTAGTTCAATCTCCGAGCGAGGTAATGTTCTCCGTGACGATTGACAAAGGACACTTTGTCTTATAATAAACGATTCGTCCTCCATTTCTGAATCATGTAGTGAAGTTTGCAGTTACTTGCGGAAACCAGGTTAGCACTGGTACAGAATCTATGAATACTGGTTAGGTTCACCGCCACCTGTCAATTGTCTGAAATACTGTTAAAACGGCACTGAACCCAACAACAAACAAACAAACAAAATACGGAAGCCATGCCAGGGTGCTTACCTTCACTTTTGTTCTGTTTGTCACCGCTATGCAAAGAAATATTTCCTTGAAGTCTTTCTGTGAAATTTGCTGATACATTTTTCTTCTGCCAAGGCTTCTTTACATCTTTATTAATGTTTTCTAGCCCAGTGGCTCGGGGGTAATATATACCATAAAATCCATCAGAAATGGTTGTTTCTAATAAAAAAATAAAAAAATTGATTTCCGAGAAGTCCTTTAAAAAGACAGTAAATAAGTAGCCATTGCAAAATTGTTGAAAAGGGTTTGTTAATCACTTATTTTTGAAAACTTGATTTATTGTTTAATTTTCGACAAGTGCCTATGGCTGGTAGTAACAGCTGCTTGAATACTGTGCATATCTTTTAATAATTTACATTTCATAAGCAAATGGTCTTTTCATAGAAAATTCTTGCCCCAAACCCTAGTCCCAATCCGTGATTCTAGTTACCTTCACTGACGGTCTGTCCAACGACTATTAAAATCAGCGTAATCACGCCTGTCTTTCAGGCATAATTTCAAGCAGAACATGGGCGTAGGAGCGAGTATAACTTTGGTGGGGGGGGGGGGGCAAATCTTTTCGACCGGGGGGGGGGGGGGGGGGGGGGGGGGGGGGCAAGGTATCCCCGGTGCATTTATTCATGACAAAGCCTTGTAATGGGGCCAAATGGGCCTTACGCCCCCTCAAGCCTCTATGTTTTAGCAATCATTGAGTTATTCTGATGATACAGATACGACTAAGCGCTGAACTCTCTTAATCAGTCATATTATGTATTGTTCTAATTAAGTGTGCCATTTTTTTTACAATCTTCTGTTGAAGCCCTGGACATACAATCAATTAGCCCTGCATTTGTCTACTTGTGATATAAAGTTGTGGAAATATCATTTCCCTAGAATGGAAAATGAAAAACAAAAAAAATACATAACATTTACATACGTAAACAGGCTTAATAGTTACATAGGTTTTGCAGACGCTCAAACCGGAACTGTAGTGATTGCGCTGAATGATATAATATTTTATAAAATGTAATCAAACATCCTTGCCATGGCGCGTACAGATTTCAGTACTCACACTACGGAAAGAGACAAGTCAGAATACAAGGGAAGGCCAAATGCAAATCAGAAATCAGGTTGAAAAGAATTATATGATGCTAACTAAGTAAGTAAATGTTATATTAAACTGCAGGTTATATCTCTTTTCCAAAATATGGGAGGGGGGGGGGTGCAAACTATAGTTCGCTGCCCCCCCCCCCCTGCTCCTACGCCTATGCATAATGAAGATGTAATGGCGAAAAGAAAAATATTTCTGATGGCAAATTTATTTCTGTGCTCGTTTTGTGTAATACGCGATATGTTATGTCATGAGCACTTCGCATTACCTGAAGAAAGTCACCCACTGACTTACATTATCGATTCGTTTTTCGCCATTGGTGACGTCACAGCTATCTTACGTCACTATCGGCGCATTTCATTCCCGTTAGGTACAGGTACCGGATAGCATAAATGGGAGCACAACGTCTCAGGTATTTCTAAGTGCATTAGCGCAATAATATTTGTATATTTACAACGATTTAAAATTAACTTATAAGATTTGAAAACAAAACAGATCTGCGGAGAGATCTATCAGAGTTTATTGTCATATGTGCCCGTCCTTTTGATCAACCCGGAATAAATTTTGGCGGACAAATCAAGCCACGACTTCACACTGTGCTAAATGCCGTTTTTTTCATGCATATATTTGACAGCTGTTTTCTGAAGGTTTTATGCAGAACACGTTAATTACGTTTCTGTTCTCGAGGTAAATGTATTACCTTCAGCAAATCAAAATATTTAATTTGTTTTTCATACTGTGAAACTCATAATTTATGTTCGTATATAAATCAACAACGATTACGCCAGTTTTTAGACGTGGCTGAGTTGGACGTACTTATCAGACTGAAACAGACATTGTACCGCATTTTGTACAACATTTTGCACAATATTTTGTACAATATTGATTTGTGACTGTTTTATTATTTCACTTTGTTTTTTCCACATGCATATTATATGCCATGGATTTAAATAAATCTGAAAATCTGAAAAATCTGAAATTAATGAAAGTGATAATTACGTCACGAGTTGGATCAGGCTGAAATGAAATGAAAGTGATAATTACGTCACGAGTTGACTACCCAAACACCACCCCTCAGTAGTAGTATAGGCGTCACTTTGTGTCTAAACAATCGGGCGCCATCTTGGATGACCTAGTTACTATAATTAGTAACTCATTTGCATATAAGAATTCGTAATAAGTGCGCGTGTGCGGCGGCCATTTTGAATTCTAATGACGTATTTATGAAAATGCTTAGGAATGTCTTGTATACTTATCTAGGGCGTGTTCGCGCATATCGAGAGTCAGCCCTACAGGTCACAATAGCCTAGATAGTTTTCCCTATATATTCTATATAAAACTGATTTTTTTCAAAGAGCTAGCAAACATAGCTTGACCCATTTCAGAGAACAAATCATTTTAAAGAGTTACGATAAAACTGATATAAAATGAAGAGAAAAGTAGGGGTCATGTATCTTCTAAGAGAGATGCCTCTGGTCACATTACTGACATCAAAATCACACTTCTGCGACCCGGAAGTACTACTCATACTAAAATTGAGCTTGACTTCACCGAATACGACCTGCTCTCCCACGTTTCCTACCAAAATGTCAACAATACATCCACAGTGAAATCTAAACAAAAATTAGCCTCAATTTAGACCTCTGTTAAGCGAAAAATAAGTATTCAAATACTTGACAGCCATTACGCGACTAGACCAGATGGCTCACACGCTGGTTCCTTTTAGTTTAGCCCGGAGATAACACGAAAACAAAGCTATACGCATGCGTATAAAGAACCTCTAGTATAAAAATCATTCGAAAGAAATGTATAATATAATTACGTACTGCTGACCAGTCATTAAAAACTATACGAGAATACCTATTTATAAAATGAAATTAAAAGACAAACTATTACGCACTCAACGGATGTAAACCCGTCGATATCCCACGCTAAAATGAACACCCACTTTTAGAATACGATTAATACCGTCGTTTCTAAACATAAAATAGCCAATCAGAAGGCAGGGAAACTAACCAATAAAACATCTCAATAAAGTCGTTTTGACCAATGAAAACGTCGAAATTTTAACCAATCGACGCTCAGTATTATTAACGAATGACATCGCGAATTCAGAAAGCGAATCGTATATAAGAGAGTGCACAGCCGTCATCCATTGGAATTCATACGGGTGACATGGAAAACTTTACCGTTAACACTTTCACCGGCGCAGACGAATTTTGCGGGATCAGGCGCTCTCTTCTGCAATGACAACGGTAAGTCTGAATACTGATCAGAGAATAAACTATTTTGACAGGCTTAAATCCATTACTATTACGTACAAAATCGATGATTTTACATAGCGCGATTTATGAGCGCATTAATATAACGATTACAATTTCTTTAATAAACCCGATACGAAATTACAATAGAAATAATTAACTAAATTATTCATACAACTTACCAGTCCGGATAAATTCGCCTATGAATCAATGGTTGAATAGAAATATCGTTTCATACCAACAGCCGATCGGAATGCATTATTTTGACAAGCGGTAACGTTTTTCCAATACAGGTTGAGCACGTATCGCTTTACGTCTACTCCACGCTACATATATATATCGATTTTAAACAGCGCCGTTAACGCTTTATACATAATATAGAATGATTATAGCAAAATGTCATGAATTTACCGATACGAAAATGAAACAGAATACCTAATTTAATCGTTTATACAACTTACTGTCCGGATAAATTCGCCTAATGAATCAAATCTTTAGATGGTGAATAGAATTCGTTTCACTACCAACAGCCAATCGGAATGCAGTATTTTGACAAGCGGTAACGTTTTTCCAATACACCTGACAGGTTAAGACCCGTATCGCTTTACGTCTACTCCGCGCTATATATATATTGATTTTAAAGAGCGCCGTTAAAGCTTTATACATAGAAATGATTAAAGCAAAATGTCTTTAATAAACCCGATACGAAAATGAAATACAAGCACCTAATTTAATCGTTCATACAGCATAAACCGTGATGTGCGCTTTACCTGAGATCCTTTAACCGAATGATATTTACCTGTAGAACTGGAGTATATAACACTTCGCTACCTACAACCAATCAGGAAGCAGAATTTTGACAAGCGATAGCGCGTAGTTAACATTTGGCCGCATTATTGAGCGCGTTTTATAATTTCAGTGTATAGCTTTATAAATACTAGGAATTAAAAAGCTAGGTTATTGAGTTTATTTATTTCCTCTTACGGTTTTTAATGTTGATAATAGAAAGGATGTTTACTGTTCTTTAATACATAGATGAATAACTATTGACACGGCAGTCAATAAGCACGATGGCTGTCTTACCTTACCTATCTGTGAAAAAAAGCGTAAAGTACAACATTTCTCTATTATGCTTGGAACGGCTTTAGCAGTGTTTGGTATCAAATGAAAGGTTTTGACGAGTACTATTGACAAAATGATTTGTTTATCACATATCCAAAATGGCAGCGAATGAATTTACAGGGCGAAGTATAATAAATTAGAGCCAAGCAACGTTCTGATTACTTATATAACTTATAGCATTGCTTTGATTTGCTAGCGATACGGCGCATTTTGATTGGTCGCACAGGGATCACACGCATATAAGTCAAAAGTAAATTTAACCATGACTGAAGGGGTTACGAGTTACTGTATATACCTACACCAACTCCTCCTCACCTCCTTCTCTCCTCCTCCTCCTCATCCACTCCTCCTCCTTTTCCACTCCTCCTCCTCATCCACTCCTCCTCCTCCTTCACTCCTCCTCCTCCTCCTCCTCCTCCTCCACTCCTCCTCCTCCTCCTCCTCTTCCTCCTCCTCCTCCACTCCTCCTCCTCCACTCCTCTCCTCCACTCCTCCTCCTCCTCCACTCCTCCTCCACTCCTCCTCCTCCTCCTCCACTCCTCCTCCTCCTCCACTCCTCCTCCTCTCGTCCTCCTCCTCCACTTCCTCCTCCTCCACTCCTCCTCCTCCTCCTCTTCTTCTTTCTCCTCTGCCCCAAGAAAGCGTAAGAATGGCAAACAGAATAAAGCAGTGTCTTTTTGATAAAAGATACTTACATCGATTTCAGAAATGCATCAGTGTCCTGTTTGCCATTCTTACGCTTTCTTGGGGCAGAGGAGAAAGAAGAAGAGGAGGAGGAGGAGGAGTGGAGGAGGAGGAAGTGGAGGAGGAGGACGAAAGGAGGAGGAGTGGAGGAGGAGGAGGAGGAGGAGTGAAGGAGGAGTGGAGGAGGAGGAGTGGAGGAGGAGGAGGAGTGGAGGAGAGGAGTGGAGGAGGAGGAGTGGAGGAGGAGGAGGAAGAGGAGGAGGAGGAGGAGGAGGAGGAGGAGGAGGAGGAGTGGAGGAGGAGGAGGAGTGGATGAGGAGGAGGAGGAGAGAAGGAGGAGGAGGAGGAGGGAGAAGGAGGTGAGGGAGGGAGAGGAGTTGGTGTAGGTATATACAGTAACTCGTAACCCCTTCAGTCGTGGTTAAATTTACTTTTGACTTTATATGCGTGGTGATCCCTGTGCGACCAATCAAAATGCGCCGTATCGCTAGCAAATCAAAGCAATGCTATACGTTATATTAAGTAATCAGAACGTTGCTTTGGCTCTATTTATTATACTTCGCCCTGTAAATTCATTCGCTGCCATTTTGGATATGTGATAAACAAATCATTTTGTCATAGTACTCGTCAAAACCTTTCATTTGATACCAAACACTGCTAAAGCCGTTCCAAGCATAATAGAGAAATGTTGTACTCTACGCTTTTTTTTCACAGATAGGTAAGGTAAGACAGCCATCGTGCTTAATTGACTGCCGTGTCAATAGTTATTCATCTATGTATTAAAGAACAGTAAACATTCCTTTCTATTATCACATTAAAAACCGTAAGAGGAAATAAATAAACTCAATAACCTAGCTTTTTAATTCCGTTAGTATTTATAAAGCTATACACTGAAATTATAAAACGCGCTCAATAATGCGGCCAAATGTTAAACTACGCGCTATCGCTTGTCAAAATTCTGCTTCCTGATTGGTTGTCGGTAGCGAAGTGTTATATACTCCAGTTCTACAGGTAAATATCATTCGGTTAAAGGATCTCAGGTAAAGCGCACATCACGGTTTATGCTGTATGAACGATTAAATTAGGTGCTTGTATTTCATTTTCGTATCGGGTTTATTAAAGACATTTTGCTTTAATCATTTCTATGTATAAAGCTTTAACGGCGCTCTTTAAAATCAATATATATATATAGCGCGGAGTAGACGTAAAGCGATACGGGTCTTAACCTGTCAGGTGTATTGGAAAAACGTTACCGCTTGTCAAAATACTGCATTCCGATTGGCTGTTGGTAGTGAAACGATATTTCTATTCAACCATCTAAAGATTTGATTCATTAGGCGAATTTATCCGGACAGGTAAGTTGTATGAACGATTAAATTAGGTATTTCTGTTTCATTTTCGTATCGGGTAAATTCATGACATTATTTGCTATAATCATTTCTATAAATTATGTATAAAGCGTTAACGGCGCTGTTTAAATCGATATATATGTAGCGTGGAGTAGACGTAAAGCGATACGTTCTCAACCTGTATTGGAAAAACGTTACCGCTTGTCAAAATAATGCATTTCCGATCGGCTGTTGGTAGTGAAACGTATTTCTATTCAACCATTGATTCATTAGGCGATTTATCCGGACTGGTAAGTTGTATGAATAATTTAGTTTAATTATTTCTATTGTTTTCGTATCGGGTTTATTAAAGAAATTGTAATCGTTTTATTAATGCGCTCATAATCGCGCTATGTAAAATCATCGTATTTGTACGTTATAGTATGGATTTAAGCCTGTCAAAATAGTTTATTCTCTGATCAGTATTCAGACTTACCGTTGTCATTTGCAGAAGAGAACGCCTGATCCCCGCAAAATTCGTCTGCGCCGGTGAAAGTGTTAACGGTAAAGTTTTCCATGTCACCCGTATGATTCCAATGGATGACGGCTGTGCATTCTTTATTACGATTCGCTTTCTGAATTCGCGATGTCATTCGTTAATAATACTGAGCGTCGATTGGTTAAATTTCGACGTTTTCATTGGTCAAACGACTTTATTTGAGATGTTTTATTGGTTAGTTTCCCTGCCTTCTGATTGGCTATTTTATGTTTAGAAACGACGGTATTAATCTGTATTTCTAAAAGTGTTGTTCATTTTAGCGTGGGATATCGACGGGTTTTACATCCGTTGAGTGCGTAATAGTTTGTCTTTTAATTTCATTTTATAAATAGGTATTCTCGTATAGTTTTAATGACTGGTCAGCATGTTACGTAATTATATTATACATTTCTTTCGAATGATTTTTATACTAGAGGTTCTTTTATAACGCATGCGCCATAGCTTTGTTTTCGTGTTATCTCGGGCTAACTAAAAAGGATACCAGCGTGTGAGCCATCTGGTCTAGTCGCGTAATGGCTGTCAAGTATTTGAATACTATTTTTCGCTTAACAGAGGTCTAATTGAGGCTAATTTTTGTTTAGATTTCACTGTGGATGTATTGTTGACATTTTGGTAGGAAACGTGGGAGAGCAGGTCGTATTCGGTGAGTCAAGCTCAATTTTAGTATGAGTAGTACTCGGGTCGCAGGAAGTGTGATTTTGATGTCAGTAATGTGACCAGAGGCATCTCTCTTAGAAGATACATGACCCCTACTTTTCTCTTCATTTTATATCAGTTTTATCGTAACTCTTTAAAATGATTTGTTCTCTGAAATGGGTCAAGCTATGTTTGCTAGCTCTTTGAAAAAAATCAGTTTTATATAGAATATATAGGGAAAACTATCTAGGCTATTGTGACCTGTAGGGCTGACTCTCGATATGCGCGAACACGCCCTAGATAAGTATACAAGACATTCCTAAGCATTTTCATAAATACGTCATTAGAATTCAAAATGGCCGCCGCACACGCGCACTTATTACGAATTCTTATATGCAAATGAGTTACTAATTATAGTAACTAGGTCATCCAAGATGGCGCCCGATTGTTTAGACACAAAGTGACGCCTATACTACTCCCCTCAACAAAACAACATATCAATGTGCCGTTATATCGTTATGTAGCAACCCTCGAAAGAACTAAACGGCAATATAATAGTTCTTTTTAGCCAGTGCTTTAGCAACTGGCTATAGCTCTAAATCAACTACCAAGTGTCAACCTCGCGTCGTTTGAGTTTTGTGACTGTAACACACAAATATTCTAGACGTGTAAAAAATAGTTCCATGATTATTTTTTTTATATAATTTTGGCATTGTGCGAGTGTGTGAGCAACTGAGGACTTCTGTTTTAAACAACAATAACAAGCAGCAACGGATTCTAGGATAATAATGAACTTTATATTCACATTCGAAATATTTCGAATCACTCCGCTCACTAGTTTTTCTCAGTGAAATGAACCCACTCTCGTGCATACCTAAAATTCGACGCGTAATGCAACACGCATAAATGAAATTCCGTGCGCTTTGATTGGTTAACAACACGGAGAGACAGCGTGTTGATTGGTTAACAGCATAAAGTGGCACCATATTCTAGGAAAGTCGAAGTTAACCCTAACCCTAACCTTGAAATATCACTCAGTAAGCACTGGCTATTAGTCCTTTCAAGGCTTTGATTCTCTTTTATTTTTTGCAAAATCACCACACTGTCACCCAGGCAGACTCCCACACAACAACAGAACAATTAGTAAGAAATTTCTTTCTTCTCGGAGGCGAAAGAACAATATTTTGCTATTTTCGCATTGTTTCGGCATGTACGTATATCATTATTTCTTTATGGCGGAGGCGAACGAACGGGACAACAAATTAAAAGCAAAACTGCAAAATATCGTTCACTTCTGGTAGCGAGGCCGATAGAACTACAGGACAAAATTGGTAAAATTAACCAACATATATACAGCTGAAACTTAATATGTCGAATTCCAACGGACCGAACGTTTTACTCGATATTACGAAAATCGACGTACAAATTGACCTGAAAAACGGCGTTAAACCCAAAACAAACAAACAAACAAATTGACCGGAATATGCATTTTATAAACAGTCGGTGACTACAATGTAATTGCAAACGCATTACTTCATACTTTTTATTTGATTTATTGATTTATATTTGCAACGCAGCATATCGAGGTGTAAATGAATACGTAGGGACTTCATATCACTCCGAAAAGACAAGGATTATGAAGGAATTTGGCAGGACTTGAACATTTCTCCGAGATAGCCTGAATTTTGAGATAAGCGAGTCCGAGATTTTGAGTTTCAACTGTGTGTCCTATTTCATATGAATGTGTTTGAAATCATTGACGTCAGTAATCCGTTAAAGCAAACTGACATTATAAAACTTCCCACAAATGTAGCCTCTTCTAGAACTTGAGACGAAGTTTTGTTGAGGAACGGCATTCAATTTGATTTTTTTTTTGGTTTTGCCAGGAAATACAATATCTGTTACGTATTTCAATGACCTTGAGCTTTCCTTTGACCTTTAATATAAATTGTTATAGCCGTCGTATATCTTTTCATTATCTTCAACAATAAAATCCGATGTCTCTTTGATGTATTCCCGTCGGGTTTCCGTATAGGCCATTTATGGCCAAAATGCCAAATAAAGGAAAAAAACTCGCAAAGAATTGATTTTTTTTGGCGAATGCCGTATTAAGAACGAATTCGTGACCTTGACCGACCCATGCCACGTGATTTCAGTTTGCAAATCTGACTACTCGATAACGCATTATAGATAATTTATCAAAATGAACGATTTATGCAACACTCTGTCTGATTGGACGAGAGTGTCTATTTGTTTCACTCTGCTGATTGTGCTACGCTGGGTGAAATGTAGACAAAGCATTTATGATAAATGACGCTGTTCACAGTTTTAAAGCTAAGTTTCGCTCAGTATATTTAGCAAGAATATTGATATATCTAAAAAATGATGAGTAAGTTTAATAAATATGATAAAAACCTGTTCAAAAACCAACATATATCAATTTACAGAAAGAGCTGAATACGATCTGCGTATCACATGAATAAGGGTGTGATTAAAGCCTTCTATGTAGAGAAGTGCCTTCCAGACAGCTGCTGTAATTAGAATAAACGAAACAAAATTACACATCTAGGAAACCTTTGTGAACATTTAAAAGAGAACCATTTAAATTAAGTGTGGTGTTTGGGTTTGCTATTTGCAAAATGTTAGATAGATGATAGAATGACACGACTTGTAAACCTCATATACTTCTTGTCTTACTACAATTAGCCGACAATCTTTTTTGGTGGCTGCTGCCACCAGTGTCAAAAAGAATACTCCGTTTGAGAAATCTTGTCAGTTCTTAAGACCATCCTAACAACACAACCCAAAATAGTTCCAAGCTTTCCAGGTAAACAATTATCTACACAACGTGCAGAATATGCAAAGCTACAATATATGCCTTAATACCACTTTTAATGTAAATTCGGCGACTAAAATCAGTACAAACTGAAGTCAACGTTTTAATTAAAACAACCACGTGTATGAATACAAATATGCAAATTTATGGTCACGTGAATAAATGATGACCTCCTGTTACCTGAACTGGAGCGGTATAGATAAGCTATTGCATAGTACTGCCCCGAGTCACGTAGCTTTAACGTAGAAAAAAGGTGCTT
>NW_026459506.1:0-5676 GCF_021730395.1 Mercenaria mercenaria | reverse complement strand
GTCAAATAATCTTCGAAAAAGAAAAAAAATTTGATGAAAATACATATATAAACAAACTCTTTCTAGTCCATCCATTTCTATTCATATATGGCTAAGTGTACATCAAAGGGGTGAAATAATTAAGAACAACAAAAATAATGCTGTTAAAGCTACACTTTATCTGGATTGAAATAGACAATAAAAGTTTTATTTTAATTCCTCTTTCATTATATTCGAAAAGGTAAAATGTTCAAACAGAACTCAAACTACTGTTTTTATAATCTTCCTCAGTTTAAACTCCCTTAATCCCAATGTCTGTATATATCGGAACAATACTCTTTAAACCATTTTCACACCATACCACGGTAATTTTGTTCTATCCGCAAAAGGTTGAAAACCATTACGTGCATTAGAACTAGTTTGCACCAACCCACATACAACGATCTATAATTATCAGAAAATTCCATATTCAAAAACTTTGTACAGTTTTTAGGCTGGCGATATTCGCCAGACTATTTTACCATATATCGAGTTTTTGTAAAGTTCAACAGGTGCTGAGACTGACAACACAAAATAAAATTTTCTGCGCGATTCAAATAGTCCGCCCGTTAATCAGTTTTCCCATGGTTGTATAAAGATTTAACTTACCTGTTTAAATAGATCTATTTTGCGCAAACATGTTATAATAATGTTTTATTTTTCTAACGGTAAATATTTTGAAAGATAACATTAAAAAAATATTACATAATGATGGTAATTTAATTCGCCTCCATGAATGAAATGTCCGTATGAATGGAATAACTCAACGTTGACCGCTTTTTTATAGATTTGACCTCGGTCAAAAAGGAGCTAAGTAAACAAACGCTGGTTTTCCGAGAAACAATCGCGTTTATGAATTATACTGCGCATTATTCGACGACCTGACATAATTTTGAAAATATGAAATATTAAATTAAAATTAACTAATAGGATATGAGTTATGTCAGGTCTTATATTTAGGGCTTAAGTTTTAAGAAACTATTTTTCAGATCATTTGCTATAGGTACTAAGGGACGTAATCGCTGCGTGAATGCCACGGGTAACGTGATAAGAAACAAATGACCACATTATCCCTTTTTTTTATGCTATTTTTATACTTAATTCGTTTTAAATATTCTGACGAAACTGAAAGATATAATGTAAAAAGCACTTTGTCACCAATTTGCTTTAAGGGTGGGGGTTTGGTTTGTAGATGTGCGAGTTTTGTTTAAACACACGTTTTAAATTTTTTTCATGGTTATATTAAAGATAGGGGGACCGTTTTGGAAATGTTTTCAATTGCACTAACTTGATACGGTTTTAAAGTTAACATATTTCGCACTGTGATTCATCTTTAATGGTTTTTTCCCGTGTCGTTGTGTTTGTTTTTTTGTTTTTTTTTTTATTTTTTAAATTTTGTATGTTATGTTTTTTTTTCCCTCAGCTGAAACAGAGCAAATTTCAAAGTGATAGCCATTGTGCAAAACGATCACAGAGAATTCATTTTACCAAATATTTTTCTAAATGAACCTCAAAATTATTGTGTGTAACAATTATAAAACACTGGGGAGCCTCGAGTAAAAGGAGTTAATCGGAAAGAAATTATATAGCTCCACTTTTGAAAATTATGACTTTGCTCTATGCATTCATAAAGAACCATAGGGCAGAAGTAAAACCTCCCTTTATATATATTTATTTCAAAACTTTGTAAAAATAAATGCAAAATAAGAATCTTTACAAATGTAATTAAGTATTTTTCAAAGATGTCTAAACATTCACCCTTCAGGTCAAATTCATTTGAAACAGCAAGAAATGACTAAGAAATGGCTAATCAAATTAATTTCCGCTTTGTACGACGATCAATAATAATAAGCTTAAAAAACCAACAGTGTATCTTTCTCGAAAAAAGAAAAATAAGGGACAAAGGTTTGGTCCTAGTAGGGTTGAACCTACACCCTCCTGAAAAATAAGTTATCTCATGATAGGAATTGAATACTCTTCAAAAATACATTATTACGGGTACGTCAATTTTCCTAACCATCGCATTAAGGAAGCACATGGCTAGACAATAATCATTAACAGCCCCGTTTTATAGCGGGGTTCCGAGCCCAAAATTTCCCTCATACGACAAAAAAATCGCCCCATTAATCATTGTTCATACATTCACACATAATGTGTGTGTTGGGTGGGGGTTTGCCATTCGAAATATAGATGTTGGGTTTGTTCCCTTTATTTTTATCTGATATTATGGTCCCTCAATTGTTTATTATCGCTTCGTAAGAAACAAATATATACGGTTATGGCACGCCATTGTCCAATAATAACGTTAACCCAGGTTTACGGTAAAAAAGTAGACTTAACAATTACAGGTAAACAAGGGATTTCAAACGTAAAAACCAGGGTTTTCTAATACTTACCCTATTTTGGCGAAAACACGCCCGTGAACCAAGGTTTCAACTAGGTTTTTCAATTGAAATTGAATTTCGGCCGTTATTTTAAGGGTTTACGAGCGTGAACCTATGTTTACGGGAGTTAAACCAGGGTTCTCTGGGTGTAACCATAGTTTACGAACGTGAACATATTGTTTAACGACCGAGAACTAAAGGGTTTCGACCGTGAAAATGGGTTTACAACCGTAACATAGGTTACGCTGGTGAACATATAAAATGACCAAAATCATAGTTTTGTTCGGAACCAAGTCTTTCGAACTTAAACCCACGTTCCGTTCATAAACTTGGTTCACGCTCGTAAACCCAAGTTCATGGTCGTAAACATGGTTCCGTCCGTATACAATGGTTCTCGGCAATCAAATTATCAAACAATTCAGTCTTTGTCGAAAACTATGATTATAGAATACTAACATAAATTTTCGAGCGAAACACAGTATAACGGACTTTTAAAATATAGTTTACTCTCTTGGACCATGTTTCAGTCCCACAAACTAGGTTTCTCGATTGAACTTTAACTTGAACGCACAAGTTAGTCAAAATCACAACAAAACCCAATGCTCGCCTTAGTTTTAATATGGAAACCCATTTAAAATCTAAGATTTTGCAAACATCTTTCCCGCACAGTTTTCATTCAGTGGTTTGTGATAGCCAGCCTTTCTATACTTTCAGTACTTTGATTCAACTTTTTCTTCAAGTTTATCTAAATCCTCATATTGTACTATTTTAACTCTGTTTTGATACTTTGCCATCAGAGATTTTCCGCTATCTATGTCCTTTCTCATTCGCGAGCAAAGAACGTTGACATCCTTTTCTATTTTTTCTCTTGTGTTTAACAAGACTGAATACCATGCTGTATTTAGATGACTGTTCATTACGGCTCTGGGGTCCCGTAACAAATAGACTATTTTCAGTTTCGGATTCGATTCAAAAAACCCAGATATTTCCTCTAAATCAATGCGTAATACTTTAACAACTCGATGTTGCGTCGTCCTACAGGCTTCTTCCAAAAGTTTCAAACATTCCAATGAAAATACCGAGCATTTTTCCTCCTCAAGCAAGAGGCAACGGGATCCAGTTTGATGCTGGGAATTAGAAAAAATTTTGCTGTTTTAACTTTAAAATTTATAATTATTTTTAAATAAAAAAATAAAAAAAAAATGGTCTCGAAATCAATGGGCGCTTTGCCCTTGTCAGTGTTTTTTCCATAATTGATTTGAAATAAAAGTAGTTTATTATAATCTTTCAAAACTTCATAAAAAATAAACATTATTGTGGGTTTTTTGATTTTGGGTAAACGATTTTTCTTCGCAACACACTTTGAGTAAATATTTGTTAGAGGAGACTTGCCTATTTTTCACAAAAAAGCCACAAAGCGAAATATGTTTTGGTATTATGACTTTGGATTAAACCATTGTTTAAATATTTCCAAAGCACATTTATCAATATAATATCATAGGTACGGATGCAAAAATTTAAAACCTATTGCCATTTACAACACGAATCTATATCTGAGAAAGGGAAGAAAATCATATATTTTAGAGAAAGAAACTGTCAGTTGCGCGTGAATTGTATGCGTTTTAATAATAACAATGTATCAGTTGCTAACAAAGCTTTTATGCGTTTCTTAACACAAGAATTCGCACGTTAAGATAAACAATACACCCTTTTGTTTACAATAGGCGTAATTAAGTTCTAAACCAATGTGGATGTCCTAAATAAAAGATCTGTATATAATGGTCACTGTGTCTACAGTGGTCACTTTCAGCCAGTCCCTTTGGTGACCGCTAAAAAACGGGTCAAACTGTATGATACTTTGCTACAACTTGGACATCATTAATTCTGCAAGGAAGTGGTATAAAAAGATTCTTTAATTTTTTGTTGCATTCTATCAAATCAGAAATGCTGAGGGTTTTTAACATAGTCCAAATCTCATCCACTCAAGTATTGTGATGTCAAAACAAAAATAATTTTAAAGTAGGGACTATTTATTAAAAGTTGCTGTAACCATGTACTCTGAGTAGAAGCTGATTTTTGTGAGTGTTTTCATAGGACCTACAAAACACAATTCAAAATATCCGCCAATAGTTTTTATCGCTTCTTCCTTAGACACGGGTGATGATGACGATCTAAAACATTGATGTAATACATAGATTAAATGTATGTTCCTCATAGGAAGGAAATGATATAACACATTAAACGTATGTCCCTCAAGACAAGATAATGAATTTACACATTAAGCCTAAATACATTTAACGTACGTTCCTCAGGACAAGATAATGATATTTACACATTAAGCTTATATTCATTTACGTACGTTCCTCAGGACAGATAATGATATTCACGCATTAAGCCTATATTCATTTAACGTACGTTTCCTCAGGACAAGATAATGATATTACACATTAAGCCTATATACATTTAACGTACGTTCTCATTGCAAGATAATGATATTTACAAATTCAGCTAACGTCACTCAAGGCAAAATAATGATTATATTAACATTAAATGTATGTCCCTCGTTGCAAAATAATGTAGGATATCTGGACGCATTGAGCCCAGAGACATATGCTACCAAATCGAAAATAGAGAATATGCGCCAGTAATCAATCTAGTTTCTAGCTAATTCTTGTTCAGCACTCAGCCGGAATAGTAGAAGATGATGCATACTTGGTATATTTATCTTGACAACTCAGCAGCCATTACACAAAATAATAAGCTTACAGTTGAATGCAAGGACGGTTTTCCTATATCACAGAGTAAGTTTTCGCCACTCAGGTAGCTCCATTCTCATCCTTGTTTAGAGGTTCAAACCAGAAAAAATGGAATCATTGCGCCATCCGATCACTCTGCTTAGAAAAGAAGAACCTGACCGTTGGTAGGAAACAATAAGTACGTCAGAGCCTGAAACTAGATATAAACACAGATTTAGTTACATTTACATAAATAGGCATTTATTCTTACGTGCGTTGAGATACATTATCCTTATACGGTGATCTACCTGCCTAATAAAGCAAACTGAACTGAACACGAAGAAACACAACTGATGAACTATGTATGTTCTATATTGATAACCTCACTGTTTAAAATGTGTGTAATACGAGAAGCATAACCAGTCCATTCAATGTCTCTACAAACAAGTTAACCTGAAGCCTGTTTAATGCTGCATGAGGCTGTTCGACACGTTGCTTTTAAAGTTATTTTTTGCGATAAATACTAATTCGAAAGGATC
>NW_026459505.1:0-16728 GCF_021730395.1 Mercenaria mercenaria | reverse complement strand
GTTTGAAGCATATAACGTAGCTTAAAATCATCTGCGGACATTCCTTTTTACAATCAAGCATCAATAAAGCTGATATCTGGCATGAAAATGGCCTTTACTAGGCGGGAAAATTGCACTATATATTGATATGGACTATTTTGTTTGTTTGCACTCCACGCAGAAACTTGACGGCCTTTACACTTCCTTACTGTTTTAAAAGTATTTTTCAGTTGCATGTACAGTTTTCATTACGAAAAAGATGTAAAATAATCATGTTAGCGCGGTTTACGAATTTCTATGACTGATTCGGGGTGCTCGGATGTTCGTCTGCGTTGTGTATATAAACCGGAACCGGAAAACATCGAAACAATTGCCTCAGTATATGCAGACAACAAAGACGAATAACTATATACGGACGTTACCGTCTCGGGGATTTTCATAATAAATCTCCTATTATTACGATGTTTCTGGCTCGGGTCGATTTTGCAGACATTGATCCTGCGCCAAGTGTGACCAGGCCTGGGAAAGGGACAGTCTCCATAAGGCTGTTTTCCTGGTACAAACAGATTTTGATATAGTTTTGCTAACAGTTAGCCTTATGAATGGGCCTTGCATCCCGGAAATAGTTTGCCAATCGGAGCTTTAGTTTTGAGAGAATTATGTCTTAAGTGTGGGTGGGGTAATTCCATACTTGTCCTGCTTTACGTAACAAATAGCTGGATTTCAATGTTTTTATATCAGCTGAACTAAAAGTGATGGGGTATAATGTATACACTATAAACACATACTGACATGATGTAGGACATTTGATTCTGCAGCATACCTTTACAAAAATATGCCACTTCATATGCACTTTGTAGAATCTTACACATTTCGTATCTACCATATTTGCGAAAAACCACAACATTTCTTGACACAAGAAGAGAGACAAATCCCATTTATTGAGAATACTTGTTAATGACTAGACATTGCATAATTGTGGGGATTGTTCTGTGCTTTGCCTATGAAGTGACTTATTTGCCCTTGACTGCAGAAAAAAGACATGAGAAAAATGCAGAAAATACCAATTTTTTTTATTTCAGAATTTCAATCCATTCATGTGTAAAAAAAATTATGGCTAAACGAATCATACCGTATTTAACTAAAAATCATTTTTAGCTCCACTATACGAAGTATAAGGAGAGCTATCCTACTCGACCTGGTGTCAGCGTCGGCGTCTTTCCGCGTCCTCACCTTGGTTAAAGTTATTTTTAAACTCTCTCTATTTTTCTATTTATCTCTGTAATTACTTGATGGATTTGATTCAAACTTAAAATAGTTATTCCTCGTCATCACCCGCATCATCTGACCTAATGGCCATAACTCTGGTACAAATTTTTCATTATTTATCCCCCCTTTTCATTTAGATTTTCACGTTAAAGTTTTGATGCACTTCCACTCTATCTCTGTCATTACTGAACTGATTCGATTCAAACTTTAAACAGTTGTTCAACATCATCATCCTCATCATATGAAGCAAGATGCATAACTCTGTCACAATTTTTTTTCATGAATTATTCCCCATTTATACTTAGAATGTCAGGTTAAAGCTTTCACTCTAACTCTATTATTACTGAATTGATTTGATTCGAACTTAAAGTAGTTGTTCAACATCATCATCCACATCATATGACACAAGGTGCATAACTCTGGCACAAATTTTTAAAAATTGTTCCCCCTTTTTACTTAGAATTTCAGGTTAAAGTTTTGATGCACTTTCACTCTATCTCTGTTATTACTGCATGGATCTGATTTAAACTTAAAATAATTGTTCCACATCATTACCCACATCATATGACACAAGGTGCATAACTCTGGCACAATATTTTTATGAACTAAGCCCCCTGTTACTTAGAATTTAAGGTTAATTTTGATGCATTTTCACTATAGCTCAGTTATTATGAAATGCATATTTAATTCAAACTTTAAGTAGTTGTTCCACATCGTCACCCACATCATATGACAACAAAAGGTGCATAACTTTTGCACCAATATTTATGAATTATGCAGGTTTTTTTTTTTTATTTTGCATAACATATGCTATGTAAATCATTACCGTATATGTTCTGGTAGATTATATATTGTAGTTATGCACTGTTAATACTTTAATTCAAAGAATTGAATATAAAACCTAGGAGGTTATTGTTCTGCATATATAATAACAAGTTTATATTTATATACATTTTGTTTTCAATATGATATGGCAAAGTCAAGAGGCAAAATCTGCAGAGGCTGTAAAGTCAGATATGGGCGTTTGTCCCGACTAAGAAGATTGAATGAACATCATATTTGTGTTTTACCTTCAATATCAAAATCAAAAGTTAGTGAGAGTAATTTCCTTTGTGATAAATGTTACGGGATTCAAGCTTCCTCCTTGCCTAACTCCATTTTAAGGGAACGGCAATCAAATAATAATGTCAGCACTTCAGAACTAGATCCACCATCATCCCCTTCTTCTGTGAAGTGCCTTGTGTGTCAAAAAGACAGACATAGATATAAATCTGCCAATATGACAAAGCTTTCGCCAAAACAGAGAACTAACATATTTATAAAAACAGGCATTATTATTACTTATTATTTAAGTTTTAAATGCCACCAGCAAAATTAAAGCCATCCCAACACACATGACAAACTCATGATAGCTTTGACAGATGCTGCATCTGAGGTATGGGGCACCGAAAGTGCATAACTCCTCACGTGATGGTTATGCAGAATAACATAAAGACGATGAAATATCAGAAACTTGAAACAGAAAACATAACACAAGGAGTAAATATACACCAGGCTCTTATATTTAATTGCAAAGTCTGTATCTTTTCCCCATTGCTTTTACCAGTACAGCGACGCTAAGAGTGTGTAAAGGCTGTATGACAATATCAAATTAATAGCAACTGAGAATTAAAAGAATTAAAATATGATTTTAAGAGTCAAGTACAGTACATTTCATTAAGCAGTGGTTACTTTTACACATAAAAATAATTGAAATTGTGAAATAAGGAAGTTTGGCATTTTCTGCATTTTTTTTCATGTCTTTTTCTGCAGTCAAGGGCAAATAAATCACTTCACAGGCAAAGCACAGAAAAATCCCCATAATTCTGCAATGTCTAGTCATTAACAAGTATTCTCAATAAATGGGATTTGTCTCTCTTCTTGTGTCAAGAAATGTTGTGGTTTTCCGCAAAGATGGTAGATGCAAAATGTATAAGATTCTACAAAGTGCATATGAAGTGGCATATTTTTGTAAAGGTAGGCTGCAGAATCAAATGTCCTACATCATGTCAGTATGTGTTTATATTGTACACATTATACCCCATTACGTTTAGTTCAGCTGATATAAAAACATTGAAATTCACCTATTTGTTATGTAAGCAAGGACAAGTATGGAATTACCCCACCCACACTTAAGACATAATTCTCTCAAACCTAAAGCTCCGATTGGCTAACTGCTTATGGGATGCAAGGCCCATTCATAAGGCTAACTGTTAGCAAAAATATATCAAAATCTGTTTGTACCAGGAAAACAGCCTTATGGAGACTGCCCCTTTATAAGTGCCGAATGCATCATTGAAGGGTAAGCATATAGTCGCCGCTTTGTTGGAATTTAGCGAAACTTCCTAGAAAGCTTGACTATCAAGAGGAGATGAGCATATTGTCTTCGTGTTCCGGCGGGATGAATTTTTACACCGAGTTATTGCCATTTGATTATTCAACAATAAGCTGCTATCTGTGCAATTCGTGTCCGGAGTATTTCTCACCAACTACTGGTTAGAATTTAGCCATACTTCATAGGAAACTTGCTATCAGGAGGAGATGCGCATGTTATCTTCGTGTTCCGGTCGAATGATTTTTCACAGAGTTTTTTGCCCTTTGACTATTCACCAAAAACTTATTATTGTACACTACTTGTCCGGAGTATTTGTCAGCAACTTCTGGTTGGAATTTAGTAAAACTTCATAGGAAGCTTCATTATTTAAAGGAGATGCGCATATGATCTTCGTATTCTGGTCGGGACGGATTTTTAATTGAGTTATTGTCCTTTGATTATTCAACAGTATTATACTATAGTACAATTCTTGAACGGGGTATTTCACAGCAGCCGCTAGTTGATATTTAGCCATACTTTATAGGAAGCTTAACTATCAAGAGGAAAGTCGCATCTTATCTTCGTGTTTTGGTTGAATGGTTTTTACCAAGTCATTGCCCTTTAATTATTCTACAATACTTTATTATAGTACAATTCTTGTCTGGAGTATTTCTCAGCAATTACTGGTTAGAATTTAGTGAATCTTCATTAGGAAGCTTCACTATTAAGAGGAAATGAGCATATTGTCTTCATTTTCCGGCGGGATGATTTTTTTCACCTAGTTATTGCCCTTCGATTTAGGGTACTATCTGTGCAATTCGTGTCCGGAGTATTTCTCACCAACCACTGGTTAGAATTTAGCCATACTTCATAGGAAACTTTACTATTTGGAGGAGATGCGCATGTTATCTTCGTATTCCGGTCGAATGATTTTTCACAGAGTTTTTTGCCCTTTGACTATTCAACAAGAATTTATTATTGTACTCCACTTGTCCGGAGTATTTGTCAGGTCTTTGCAATCCGGTCGGGATAGATTTTTAATTGAGTTATTGCCCTTTGATTATTCAACAGTGTTATACTATAGTACAATTCTTGTACGGAGTATTTCACAGCAAACACTAGTTGGAATTTAGCCACACTTCACAGGAAGCTTAACAATCAAAGAAGGAAGGCGCATCTTATCTTTGTGTTTCAGTTGAATGATATTTACCGAGTTATTGCCCTTTGATTATTCAATAATAGTTTACTATAGTACAATTCTTATCCGGAGTATTTCTTAGCAACCACTGGTTGGAATTTAGTTACACTTTATAGGAAGCTTCACTATCAAGAGGAGATGAGCATATTGTCTTTGTATTCCGGCGGGATGAATTTTTACACCGAGTTATTGCCATTTGATTATTCAACAATAAGATGCTATCTGTGCAATACGTGTCCGGAGTATTTCTCACCAACTACTGGTTAGAATTTAGCCATACTTCATAGGAAACTTGACTATTTAGAGGAGATGCGCATGTTATCGTCGTATTCCGGTCGACTGATTTTTCACAGAGTTTTTTGCCCTTTGACTATTCACCAAAAACTTATTATTGTACACTACTTGTCCGGAGTATTTGTCAGCAACTACTGGTTGGAATTTAGTAAAACTTCATAGGAAGCTTCATTATTTAAAGGAGATGCGCATATGATCTTCGTATTCTGGTCGGGACGGATTTTTAATTGAGTTATTGTCCTTTGATTATTCAACAGTATTACACTATAGTACAATTCTTGAAGGGGTATTTCACAGCAACCGCTGGTTGATATTTAGCCATACTTTATAGGAAGCTTAACTATCAAGAGGAAAGTCGCATCTTATCTTCGTGTTTTGGTTGAATGGTTTTTACCAAGTCATTGCCCTTTAATTATTCTACAATACTTTACTATAGTACAATTCTTGTCTGGAGTATTTCTCAGTAACTACTGGTTAGAATTTAGTGAATCTTCATTAGGAAGCTTCACTATTAAGAGGAAATGAGCATATTGTCTTCATTTTCCGGCGGGATGATTTTTTCCACCGAGTTATTGCCTTTGGATTTAGGGTACTATCTGTGCAATTCGTGTCCGGAGTATTTCTCACCAACCACTGGTTAGAATTTAGCCATACTTCATAGGAAACTTGACTATTAAGGTAGCAGGGTACACTTTCGAATTTTGGCCCCCGTCAATATTTGTTATAAAGAGAACATCGTGATTTTGGATGTCTGTAAATTAAGGTGAGAG
Source organism: Mercenaria mercenaria (assembly GCF_021730395.1). Taxonomy (NCBI): domain Eukaryota; kingdom Metazoa; phylum Mollusca; class Bivalvia; order Venerida; family Veneridae; genus Mercenaria; species Mercenaria mercenaria. The sequence goes on along the minus strand of NW_026459505.1, from coordinate 10,865 downwards.
ATAATGATTATTAATTCTTTAGAAAATTTATACAGCCGATACATGTAAAATTCTGATGTCAGTTGGAAAACTAACTGCTGGTAGCTTTGTATGATCAATGAGACACCATTTCGCGGAAAAATTCAATTCACGGAAGGGTTCTGTGCTTTTTGATTGATACTGAGGAACATTTTCGTTATTTTCCGAAAAAACGAGCTGGATGGGCCCCCATTCTGTTTATGTCCTGACGTTCAGTAAGGACTATTAAATTAAGAAATGCAATAAAATTGGACAGTGTTCTTGCAGCGGGATCATTGTAGACTGTTCAAAAGGTGCAAAATTGATGATTTTGGCACGCTATTTTTCATGGATGATGTAAACCTTTCGCTTTGATAACTTTCTTTATTCTTGTATGAGAATCCTGATCTTGCCATTAATTAAAAGCACAAAACATGCACGCAATTTATAAAATAGCCACCCAAATTTTGCTCATAAGGGAAGTGCAATATTGCGACTCGCTACATGTAAGACCGTCCGTGCCCAAAATTTTTGCATCTAAGTACTAGTGTACCTTGCTACCTTAAGGAAAATCTGCCAAAATTAAATTTTGAAAGAACTCTTAAATTTGTGCGGTTTCAAATAGTTTAGAACCTCTTCTTCGATATTCTAACTTTCTGGGCACTTAAAACGCTACCTGACGGCACAGCAGCTCAAAAATGTTACGGTGAGGACACATAAAAGCATAAAAGTCAATTACACGCATACGACTTTTTGGATTCTAGCTCCAGTAACAAGGTTCTGGTACAGTAAAAACATCATTTTTATCGTTATTAACCCACACAGCGCATATCTGGCCCACCAGCTATGCAGTTCGTCAATCAGGGGGATGGTCGGACGGTGGGGACCCCATGAAATAAGAAAATAAGGGGTGGAGACATTTTATTTTCGCAAAATGGTGCAGAATTGCCCTTATATCATTCCTAATGACAAAATACGTTAAATCATGTCAGAAAATGGTAAAAACGGATGTATTGTACGTTCTTTGTCTCGTAGCAACGATTTGTAAATTTTGGCTAAATTTGTGCATTAGGGGTGGGCAAGTTTAGAGTCTCTCATACAGACTTCTTTTCATGCTATTGAAAACATTTTTATTTGGTTGAATTGGCGAAAGACATATAAAAGTTCAGAACAAGTAAAACCCTCTTTTGTTCATTAACTGAAAAATCTCAAGGTAGCAGGGTACACTTTCGAATTTTGGCCCCCGTCAATATTTGTTATAAAGAGAACATCGTGATTTTGGATGTCTGTAAATTAAGGTGAGAGATAATGATTATTAATTCTTTAGAAAATTTATACAGCCGATACATGTAAAATTCTGATGTCAGTTGGAAAACTAACTGCTGGTAGCTTTGTATGATCAATGAGACACCATTTCGCGGAAAAATTCAATTCACGGAAGGGTTCTGTGCTTTTTGATTGATACTGAGGAACATTTTCGTTATTTTCCGAAAAAACGAGCTGGATGGGCCCCCATTCCGTTTATGTCCTGACGTTCAGTAAGGACTATTAAATTAAGAAATACAATAAAATTGGACAGTGTTCTTGCAGCGGGATCATTGTAGACTGTTCAAAAGGTGCAAAATTGATGAGTTTGGCACGCTATTTTTCATGGATGATGTAAACCTTTCACTTTGATAACTTTCTTTATTCTTGTATGAGAATCCTGATCTTGCCATTAGGGGAAGTGCAATATTGCGACTCGCTACATGTAAGACCGTCCGTGCCCAAAATTTTTGCATCTAAGTGTACCTTGCTACCTTTTAGAGGAGATGCGCATGTTATCTTCGTATTCCGGTCGAATGATTTTTCACAGAGTTTTTTGCCCTTTGACTATTCAACAAGAATTTATTATTGTACACTACTTGTCCGGAGTATTTCTCAAGTCTTTGCAATCCGGTCGGGATGGATTTTTAATTGAGTTATTGCCCTTTGATTATTCAACAGTGTTATACTATAGTACAATTCTTGTACGGAGTATTTCACAGCAAACACTAGTTGGAATTTAGCCACACTTCACAGGAAGCTTAACAATCAAAGAAGGAAGGCGCATCTTATCTTTGTGTTTCAGTTGAATGATTTTTACCGAGTTATTGCCCTTTGATTATTCAATAATAGTTTACTATAGTTCAATTCTTATCCGGAGTATTTCTTAGCAACCACTGGTTGGAATTTAGTTACACTTTATAGGAAGCTTCACTATTAAGAGGAGATGAGCATATTGTCTTCATTTTCCGGCGGGATGATTTTTTTCACCGAGTTATTGCCCTTCGATTTAAGGTACTATCTGTGCAATTCGTGTCCGGAGTATTTCTCACCAACAACTGGTTAGAATTTAGGTATATTTCGTAGAAATCTTTACTATCAAGAGGAGATGCGCATGTTATCTTCGTGTTCCTGTCGAATGATTTTTCACAGAGGTTTTGCCCTTTGACTATTCAAGTTGAAGAATTTACTATTGTACACTTTTTGTCCGGAGTACTTCTCAGAAACCACTGCTTGGACTTCAGTAAAACTTAATAGGAAGCTTCACTATCAATCTTTCATCTTTAGGAGATGCTTATATGATCTTTGTTTTCCTGTCGGGATGGATCTTTAATTGAGTTACTGCTCTTTGATTAATCAACAACAGTTTACTATAGTACAATTCTTGTCAGATGTATTTCTCACCAACCACTGGTTAGAATTTAGGCATACTTTGTAGAAATCTTTACTATCGTGTTTCGTATACTAACATCCAGAGGTGTGCATTACATCTGGACAAGACCTTGAAAATTTAGCTGCACATCCAGAGGCGTGCATTGTATCCGGAAGAGACCTTGGACACTTAGCCGTACATCCAACATCCAGAGGTGTGCATTGCATCGGGACGAGAATTTGAAAATTTAACCGTACATCCAGAGGCGTGCATTGCATCTTGACGAGACCTTGGAAAGTTAGCCGTACATCTAGAGATATGCATTTCATCTGGACGATACCTTAGAAATGTAGCCTCACATCCTGAGGTGTGCATTGCGTCTGGATGAGACCTTTGAAATTTAGCCGTACATCCTGAGATGTACAGTGCTTATGGACGAGACCTTAGAAATTTAGCCTCACATCCTTAGGTGTGCATTGCGTCTGAATGAGACCTTGGAAATGTAGCCGTACATGCAGAGGTTTGCATTGCATCTGGACGAGACCTTATAAATTTAGCCGTACATCCACAGGCGTGCATTGCGTGCGGATCTTGGATATTTCGACGGAAATTCCGGGATGTGCATGTCATTTAGACTAGATCTTTCATATTTTGCCGTGCTTACTAGGGCGTGCATGGCATCGGACGGTTGCTGTTTTTGCGTTTAAGGAAACAAGGATCCGTCTCAAGAATGGAAGAAGGTGTTGTCAATATTAACACATTGAATGACAGAAGGAAATCTATGTAAGTATTTGCGGCACCTTGTGATTCCTCATGTAAGAGCCATGCTAATATGCCCTACATTCGTGAATGTATATGAATTACGTAAACAGGGTATCGTAGTCTCTCATTAGTGGTATTATTACAACTAAAAAACGTTTTACTAATGGCGCTATCGTTTTTGTGCAAATATTTCCACCTGTACACATGGACCCTATTGTGAAAGCACATTTGAACAGCTTTTTTTCACACGTATCAGTTAGTCGATAATACATATAGTTTTTTTTTATCCTAGTATTTGAAAACAGATGTGTTACTGGTCACAACTGATTTGAGCCTGCCCGCTTAGCTCAATAGGGAGAGCGCAGATCTAAGGATCGCGGGGACGCGAGTTCGATCCTTGGGAGCGGTGTTTGTTTTCCGTGACGATTTGATAAAAGACATTATGTCTGAAATCACTCGTCATTCACCTCTGATTCATACATGTGAGGAAGTTGGCAGTTACTTGCGGAGAACAGGTTTGTAATGGTACATAAACTAGGAACACTGGTTTGTTTAACTGCCCACCTTTACATAACTGAAACATTGTTGAAAAATTGCGATACAACCAAAACCAACAAACAGTTTCTTTATGAACTGAGCAGTCAAAATAATTTGTCAGTGTATACTTGGATGCTTTGAAGAAATGGCAAAACATGAATTCTTCATGTTTTGCCATTTCTTCAAAGCATCCAAGTATACACTGACAAATTATTTTGACTGCTCAGTTCATAAAGAAACTGTTTGTTGGTTTTGGTTGTATCGCAATTTTTCAACAATGTTTCAGTTATGTAAAGGTGGGCAGTTAAACAAACCAGTGTTCCTAGTTTATGTACCATTACAAACCTGTTCTCCGCAAGTAACTGCCAACTTCCTCACATGTATGAATCAGAGGTGAATGACGAGTGATTTCAGACATAATGTCTTTTATCAAATCGTCACGGAAAACAAACACCGCTCCCAAGGATCGAACTCGCGTCCCCGCGATCCTTAGATCTGCGCTCTCCCTATTGAGCTAAGCGGGCAGGCTCAAATCAGTTGTGACCAGTAACACATCTGTTTTCAAATACTAGGATAAAAAAAAACTATATGTATTATCGACTAACTGATACGTGTGAAAAAAAGCTGTTCAAATGTGCTTTCACAATAGGGTCCATGTGTACAGGTGGAAATATTTGCACAAAAACGATAGCGCCATTAGTAAAACGTTTTTTAGTTGTAATAATACCACTAATGAGAGACTACGATACCCTGTTTACGTAATTCATATACATTCACGAATGTAGGGCATATTAGCATGGCTCTTACATGAGGAATCACAAGGTGCCGCAAATACTTACATAGATTTCCTTCTGTCATTCAATGTGTTAATATTGACAACACCTTCTTCCATTCTTGAGACGGATCCTTGTTTCCTTAAACGCAAAAACAGCAACCGTCCGATGCCATGCACGCCCTAGTAAGCACGGCAAAATATGAAAGATCTAGTCTAAATGACATGCACATCCCGGAATTTCCGTCGAAATATCCAAGATCCGCACGCAATGCACGCCTGTGGATGTACGGCTAAATTTATAAGGTCTCGTCCAGATGCAATGCAAACCTCTGCATGTACGGCTACATTTCCAAGGTCTCATTCAGACGCAATGCACACCTAAGGATGTGAGGCTAAATTTCTAAGGTCTCGTCCATAAGCACTGTACATCTCAGGATGTACGGCTAAATTTCAAAGGTCTCATCCAGACGCAATGCACACCTCAGGATGTGAGGCTACATTTCTAAGGTATCGTCCAGATGAAATGCATATCTCTAGATGTACGGCTAACTTTCCAAGGTCTCGTCAAGATGCAATGCACGCCTCTGGATGTACGGTTAAATTTTCAAATTCTCGTCCCGATGCAATGCACACCTCTGGATGTTGGATGTACGGCTAAGTGTCCAAGGTCTCTTCCGGATACAATGCACGCCTCTGGATGTGCAGCTAAATTTTCAAGGTCTTGTCCAGATGTAATGCACACCTCTGGATGTTAGTATACGAAACACGATAGTAAAGATTTCTACAAAGTATGCCTAAATTCTAACCAGTGGTTGGTGAGAAATACATCTGACAAGAATTGTACTATAGTAAACTGTTGTTGATTAATCAAAGAGCAGTAACTCAATTAAAGATCCATCCCGACAGGAAAACAAAGATCATATAAGCATCTCCTAAAGATGAAAGATTGATAGTGAAGCTTCCTATTAAGTTTTACTGAAGTCCAAGCAGTGGTTTCTGAGAAGTACTCCGGACAAAAAGTGTACAATAGTAAATTCTTCAACTTGAATAGTCAAAGGGCAAAACCTCTGTGAAAAATCATTCGACAGGAACACGAAGATAACATGCGCATCTCCTCTTGATAGTAAAGATTTCTACGAAATATACCTAAATTCTAACCAGTTGTTGGTGAGAAATACTCCGGACACGAATTGCACAGATAGTACCTTAAATCGAAGGGCAATAACTCGGTGAAAAAAATCATCCCGCCGGAAAATGAAGACAATATGCTCATCTCCTCTTAATAGTGAAGCTTCCTATAAAGTGTAACTAAATTCCAACCAGTGGTTGCTAAGAAATACTCCGGATAAGAATTGAACTATAGTAAACTATTATTGAATAATCAAAGGGCAATAACTCGGTAAAAATCATTCAACTGAAACACAAAGATAAGATGCGCCTTCCTTCTTTGATTGTTAAGCTTCCTGTGAAGTGTGGCTAAATTCCAACTAGTGTTTGCTGTGAAATACTCCGTACAAGAATTGTACTATAGTATAACACTGTTGAATAATCAAAGGGCAATAACTCAATTAAAAATCCATCCCGACCGGATTGCAAAGACTTGAGAAATACTCCGGACAAGTAGTGTACAATAATAAATTCTTGTTGAATAGTCAAAGGGCAAAAAACTCTGTGAAAAATCATTCGACCGGAATACGAAGATAACATGCGCATCTCCTCTAAAAGGTAGCAAGGTACACTTAGATGCAAAAATTTTGGGCACGGACGGTCTTACATGTAGCGAGTCGCAATATTGCACTTCCCCTAATGGCAAGATCAGGATTCTCATACAAGAATAAAGAAAGTTATCAAAGTGAAAGGTTTACATCATCCATGAAAAATAGCGTGCCAAACTCATCAATTTTGCACCTTTTGAACAGTCTACAATGATCCCGCTGCAAGAACACTGTCCAATTTTATTGTATTTCTTAATTTAATAGTCCTTACTGAACGTCAGGACATAAACGGAATGGGGGCCCATCCAGCTCGTTTTTTCGGAAAATAACGAAAATGTTCCTCAGTATCAATCAAAAAGCACAGAACCCTTCCGTGAATTGAATTTTTCCGCGAAATGGTGTCTCATTGATCATACAAAGCTACCAGCAGTTAGTTTTCCAACTGACATCAGAATTTTACATGTATCGGCTGTATAAATTTTCTAAAGAATTAATAATCATTATCTCTCACCTTAATTTACAGACATCCAAAATCACGATGTTCTCTTTATAACAAATATTGACGGGGGCCAAAATTCGAAAGTGTACCCTGCTACCTTGAGATTTTTCAGTTAATGAACAAAAGAGGGTTTTACTTGTTCTGAACTTTTATATGTCTTTCGCCAATTCAACCAAATAAAAATGTTTTCAATAGCATGAAAAGAAGTCTGTATGAGAGACTCTAAACTTGCCCACCCCTAATGCACAAATTTAGCCAAAATTTACAAATCGTTGCTACGAGACAAAGAACGTACAATACATCCGTTTTTACCATTTTCTGACATGATTTAACGTATTTTGTCATTAGGAATGATATAAGGGCAATTCTGCACCATTTTGCGAAAATAAAATGTCTCCACCCCTTATTTTCTTATTTCATGGGGTCCCCACCGTCCGACCATCCCCCTGATTGACGAACTGCATAGCTGGTGGGCCAGATATGCGCTGTGTGGGTTAATAACGATAAAAATGATGTTTTTACTGTACCAGAACCTTGTTACTGGAGCTAGAATCCAAAAAGTCGTATGCGTGTATATTGACTTTTATGCTTTTATGTGTCCTCACCGTAACATTTTTGAGCTGCTGTGCCGTCAGGTAGCGTTTTAAGTGCCCAGAAAGTTTAGAATATCGAAGAAGAGGTTCTAAACTATTTGAAACCGCACAAATTTAAGAGTTCTTTCAAAATTTAATTTTGGCAGATTTTCCTTAAGGTAGCAAGGTACACTAGTACTTAGATGCAAAAATTTTGGGCACGGACGGTCTTACATGTAGCGAGTCGCAATATTGCACTTCCCTTATGAGCAAAATTTGGGTGGCTATTTTATAAATTGCGTGCATGTTTTGTGCTTTTAATTAATGGCAAGATCAGGATTCTCATACAAGAATAAAGAAAGTTATCAAAGCGAAAGGTTTACATCATCCATGAAAAATAGCGTGCCAAAATCATCAATTTTGCACCTTTTGAACAGTCTACAATGATCCCGCTGCAAGAACACTGTCCAATTTTATTGCATTTCTTAATTTAATAGTCCTTACTGAACGTCAGGACATAAACAGAATGGGGGCCCATCCAGCTCGTTTTTTCGGAAAATAACGAAAATGTTCCTCAGTATCAATCAAAAAGCACAGAACCCTTCCGTGAATTGAATTTTTCCGCGAAATGGTGTCTCATTGATCATACAAAGCTACCAGCAGTTAGTTTTCCAACTGACATCAGAATTTTACATGTATCGGCTGTATAAATTTTCTAAAGAATTAATAATCATTATCTCTCACCTTAATTTACAGACATCCAAAATCACGATGTTCTCTTTATAACAAATATTGACGGGGGCCAAAATTCGAAAGTGTACCCTGCTACCTTAATAGTCAAGTTTCCTATGAAGTATGGCTAAATTCTAACCAGTGGTTGGTGAGAAATACTCCGGACACGAATTGCACAGATAGTACCCTAAATCCAAAGGCAATAACTCGGTGGAAAAAATCATCCCGCCGGAAAATGAAGACAATATGCTCATTTCCTCTTAATAGTGAAGCTTCCTAATGAAGATTCACTAAATTCTAACCAGTAGTTACTGAGAAATACTCCAGACAAGAATTGTACTATAGTAAAGTATTGTAGAATAATTAAAGGGCAATGACTTGGTAAAAACCATTCAACCAAAACACGAAGATAAGATGCGACTTTCCTCTTGATAGTTAAGCTTCCTATAAAGTATGGCTAAATATCAACCAGCGGTTGCTGTGAAATACCCCGTTCAAGAATTGTACTATAGTGTAATACTGTTGAATAATCAAAGGACAATAACTCAATTAAAAATCCGTCCCGACCAGAATACGAAGATCATATGCGCATCTCCTTTAAATAATGAAGCTTCCTATGAAGTTTTACTAAATTCCAACCAGTAGTTGCTGACAAATACTCCGGACAAGTAGTGTACAATAATAAGTTTTTGGTGAATAGTCAAAGGGCAAAAAACTCTGTGAAAAATCAGTCGACCGGAATACGACGATAACATGCGCATCTCCTCTAAATAGTCAAGTTTCCTATGAAGTATGGCTAAATTCTAACCAGTAGTTGGTGAGAAATACTCCGGACACGTATTGCACAGATAGCATCTTATTGTTGAATAATCAAATGGCAATAACTCGGTGTAAAAATTCATCCCGCCGGAATACAAAGACAATATGCTCATCTCCTCTTGATAGTGAAGCTTCCTATAAAGTGTAACTAAATTCCAACCAGTGGTTGCTAAGAAATACTCCGGATAAGAATTGTACTATAGTAAACTATTATTGAATAATCAAAGGGCAATAACTCGGTAAATATCATTCAACTGAAACACAAAGATAAGATGCGCCTTCCTTCTTTGATTGTTAAGCTTCCTGTGAAGTGTGGCTAAATTCCAACTAGTGTTTGCTGTGAAATACTCCGTACAAGAATTGTACTATAGTATAACACTGTTGAATAATCAAAGGGCAATAACTCAATTAAAAATCTATCCCGACCGGATTGCAAAGACCTGACAAATACTCCGGACAAGTGGAGTACAATAATAAATTCTTGTTGAATAGTCAAAGGGCAAAAAACTCTGTGAAAAATCATTCGACCGGAATACGAAGATAACATGCGCATCTCCTCCAAATAGTAAAGTTTCCTATGAAGTATGGCTAAATTCTAACCAGTGGTTGGTGAGAAATACTCCGGACACGAATTGCACAGATAGTACCCTAAATCGAAGGGCAATAACTAGGTGAAAAAAATCATCCCGCCGGAAAATGAAGACAATATGCTCATTTCCTCTTAATAGTGAAGCTTCCTAATGAAGATTCACTAAATTCTAACCAGTAATTGCTGAGAAATACTCCAGACAAGAATTGTACTATAATAAAGTATTGTAGAATAATTAAAGGGCAATGACTTGGTAAAAACCATTCAACCAAAACACGAAGATAAGATGCGACTTTCCTCTTGATAGTTAAGCTTCCTATAAAGTATGGCTAAATATCAACTAGCGGCTGCTGTGAAATACCCCGTTCAAGAATTGTACTATAGTATAATACTGTTGAATAATCAAAGGACAATAACTCAATTAAAAATCCGTCCCGACCAGAATACGAAGATCATATGCGCATCTCCTTTAAATAATGAAGCTTCCTATGAAGTTTTACTAATTCCAACCAGAAGTTGCTGACAAATACTCCGGACAAGTAGTGTACAATAATAAGTTTTTGGTGAATAGTCAAAGGGCAAAAAACTCTGTGAAAAATCATTCGACCGGAACACGAAGATAACATGCGCATCTCCTCCTGATAGCAAGTTTCCTATGAAGTATGGCTAAATTCTAACCAGTAGTTGGTGAGAAATACTCCGGACACGAATTGCACAGATAGCAGCTTATTGTTGAATAATCAAATGGCAATAACTCGGTGTAAAAATTCATCCCGCCGGAACACGAAGACAATATGCTCATCTCCTCTTGATAGTCAAGCTTTCTAGGAAGTTTCGCTAAATTCCAACAAAGCGGCGACTATATGCTTACCCTTCAATGATGCATTCGGCACTTATAAAGGGGCAGTCTCCATAAGGCTGTTTTCCTGGTACAAACAGATTTTGATATATTTTTGCTAACAGTTAGCCTTATGAATGGGCCTTGCATCCCATAAGCAGTTAGCCAATCGGAGCTTTAGGTTTGAGAGAATTATGTCTTAAGTGTGGGTGGGGTAATTCCATACTTGTCCTTGCTTACATAACAAATAGGTGAATTTCAATGTTTTTATATCAGCTGAACTAAACGTAATGGGGTATAATGTGTACAATATAAACACATACTGACATGATGTAGGACATTTGATTCTGCAG
>NW_026459504.1:0-8876 GCF_021730395.1 Mercenaria mercenaria | reverse complement strand
CCGGGGTCTTTGAAACGAAGGTCTTTTGCCCCCAATTTAGCCGTAGAAACCAGAAGCAGGGTGAGACGGTGGAAGAAATGCACCACTCAAACGCTCTATGGCAAAGCGCCGGACACAGGAAACCATTCGTGACGAAACTGAAGACTTTCCTTGAGGCCCCTCGCCCAAAGAAAAAAAAATTTGGGGCGAATATCCAAAGACCCCGGGGATACGACAAGCGTGTCCGGGGTGAATTTGATACAACAAAGAATGGTTGCCGAAACGATAGGCAAGGCAGAATACTCTAGACGGGCTGTTGCTAACAAGAGGAAACTCGCGGGAAAATCTGATTATGCCAGAGAAAACTTAACAAACCAAGTCTACAGAGGAAACCCAAAAACATGCGCCAACCCAAGAGGCAAAACAGGGTCAGGGGGGAAATACAAACAACAGGAGGATCTACTGGAGCGATTACTACGGAGTAGAAAAAAACTAGAGGGACTATTCCCGCGCTGGGAACAAAAGGGCCTTTTAAAAACCCGGACATAGAGTGCTCATTGCCAAAAAAAGGGGACTACCAAGAATGCCTAAAAAGGGGGACAAAATTTTTAAAGCCAAAACAAAAACCCAAAGTGAAATACCTAAACCAACCCAGTTTTTAAAAACCCAAAGGGGACCGGCTTTGCCCCAAAAGGGGCCCAACAATGATAAAACCTTTTTAGGGGAGGGCAAAATAATTCAAGCCCAACAAACAATCATAAGCCGGAGGGGGCTAAAAAGGGACCCGGGGATGGGGTAAACGTCCAGGGTCAGTGGAGAATGTGCCTGTGACATTCACGGGGTACGGGTTTTCTAAAACCCATTTTTTCATATAGGGTGACAAAAATTAAAAAGTGAGGACCTCCTTAAGGGGGTTCGCGGGGGTTGCGAGGACGGGGGGGGGTCCCAAGAAAAAGAGGGGGGAAAGGGGAGTTCAGACTGCCCATGGGCCAGAGTGGAAAAGGAAATGGTTGTAGGGGATATAAAGATGATGCGTTGCCGTGTGACGTGTTAGCGGGGTAAAGGCTGGACCTGCTAAATTTTCTCCTGCAAGAAGGTCATTGTGTAAAAAGGGAAGAAATCCCATGCTGCCAAGGGTCGGGGCGCCAAACCCACCAGAAAAGTGTAGTACCAAAATGACATTACCGACCAGCCCAACAGAAGCTCCGGGATTCTACTGAAAGAACTGAGATGCGACTGGGATAAAGAACTAATTCCCTGGTGGAGCGAAGAGCGTTAAACAGAAGTTTTTTGGCTTGGAAACCACGCTTTTTTGAAAAAAAGGGGGCAACACAACCCAAAAGTAAGTTTTAAACCCCTTATACTAAAAAACGAACTGAAACGGAAGCAGTTATAGTACAGCGGAAGAAAAACTCTGGTGGGTGTCATTCCAAAAAGGAAACACCAAGAAGAAAAAAGAAAAATTTTTTGCAGAGTGCGCAAGTAGAGAAGGTGAGGAAGAGGTGCACGAAAAAATTTGGCCGTTTAAATTTTTCTGACACTGTGAGTGCCAGGCATTTAAAAAGGAATGTACGAAAGTCCCAAAAGGGAAAGCAGATTATCGAAGAAGGTATCGCGGTTTTATTGTGCGTAGGGCGATGGTTCCCAAAAAAAATGGGACCTTGACTCAATCTACAGAGCACCATAACACAGGCGATGCAAACCTGAAACAAAGCCTAGAGTGTGCCCTGGTTATGCTGATGAGGAAAAAAGGGCAATAGGATCTCCTCAGAAAGGGGTCTAAAAAAGTACCTCACCATGGGCATCGCCAGGGGGTCTTGGGTAAAAAAAAAAAAAAAAATGGGGAAAAGCGATTCGGCCAGGGTTACTACCGCCGCCAATGCGCTCGTAAACCCAGGGGGTTTCCTTTGCCGGGTGCAAGACTCTTAGACGATTGCAGGGCTACATTTACAGCGTTTTGACCTCACCATGGTCTTCCAGATACCACAAAACCTGATGACTACCCAAGAGTGTTTTTGCAGCAAGATGGGCTTTTTTGAAATACCAGGATGCCTTTTGGCCTTAACAAGGGGCGGAACATTCCAAAGGAAATGGAGCTACCCCTTCAAGGACACAAGGGGAGAGGTCTCGTTTACATCGAACATAATCTTTTTGGGCTAACTTGGGGGAGCACAGGTTTCGGTCAGTGATTTTCTTAAAGAATAAGAGGCTGGTTGAAGTTAAAACCGGGAAAATGTTTCTTTTTTAAGGACAGAATTTTTTTCCTGGGTTACGTAGTTTCAGGCAAGGGGTACCCCGGGCCAGATCCCAATAACATATCTAAGATAGTCAATTGGCTGACCGCAAAACCGAAAAAAATTAAGAAATTTGTTGCAAGGGCATTTTATGGGCGTTTCATTCGTGATTTTTCAAAAGCCAAAAGCCTTTGACAGAATTAAACAAATTTAGGCAAAGAATTTGATTGGGAGAAATGTGAAAGGCTTTTAACACTAAAAACATTTTGGTAAGTCCTAAAATAAGGGGTACCGCAAAATATGGGGTGAATTCCATTAGATGGACGCTCTGTCTCGGTTTTGGGGAGTCTTAAGCCAAATGCAGAAGGGGGTGCAAAAGGGTTCATCGCTAGAAAGGGAAGGTTTAAATTTAAACCGAACAGAACTTTTTGGTGCCAAAAAGGAGTTGTTGGGGGTCTGTATTTGTGCGTATTTTCGGCAGATTTACTTGGCAGAAGGTTCAAGATCCCACTGACATAAAGCCGGGTTTGGGGCTTTGGGCGAAGGACCCAGCGGAAAGTTGCCCGATGGAAGAGACCCTTTGCAGATTTTGACTTTCGTAGAATCCCGGGCGGGGTAAAAAAAGGGCCATTGACGCCCTGTCAAGTGTATACTCCCCATGACTGTACATGCTCTGATGTGGACATGTCAAACCCCTGAATCGGGCCCTGCCGCAAAAGTAAAGGCGGGCGGAAAAACCCTGAGAGGATGGGCCTCAAAAATCTCTATATTCACAGGGCAATGGAAGATGCAGATGTTGACCAGTGCACATCAAAAAAAACAAATGACCCGCAAGGCAGACTGCAAGGGTTCCCAACACCAAAACTTCAAGGCGCCCCACAACTGAAAAAATGCGAAGACTGGGGCTGCTGGGTGGTGGATACAGCTGGAAAATAGCACTATGCAAAAGAATGATCCCAAACCTTTTTTTTATTTTTTTCCCCCTTGTCAAGGAATTAAACCATCTTTTCAGATATGTTTGACAAAAATCAGAAGCGAGCTTACTGGGTCTTGGGGGGTCTGTTTATCAAAGGGAAAGGGATGTTGTGTAAGCACTTTTTAAAAAGGCCGACAAAACTGGAGAGGCTAATCAATATTGGGACCCCGGATCCCGAGGGAAAATTTATAGGGATCACTACTTTTAAAACAGGGCACCTTGGGGGCAAAAAGACTAAGGCCAGAAAAATTTTCGGGTTTCTACTGGTAGGGGAAAAGAAGACTCAAAAACCCTTTTTCCCAAAAAGTGATGTTGCGAATGTGACAAAGGCACAGAAACGCCCAAAACCCTTTTCCAAAAAATTGGCGGGGGGTCCAGGGATTTCTGGCCAAAACTTTACAGGACCGTTTTCCCTTACGCCGAGGAGGGGAAAAAGATATAAAGGTCCCCTTTCTGACCTTTTTCCCCAAATATTCGAGGTGGTACCTACCGAATCAACGGCTGAAGAAAGGCTGCCAGGGTTTGAATATTTTGTGCTAGGTGGGGGACCCTTTTGCCATCCTACAGACCAAGGGGCAGCTTTTGAGGTAAGCTTTTCAAAGGGCTTTTTTCTTGCTGGGGGTACGAAAACCCAGCAAGGTAGACACCCACAAGGAACGGGCCCGGGCGAAAGAAAGATGAAAACATTGTAAGATGGTCAGGGCATCCTGTTGGGACAGCGAGTGGGGCGTCAATTTGGGTGTTTAGCAGGTCGTCCGCTACTCCCCACGGTCGACAAAGCTCACGCCGAACTTACTTCAAGGGACATGAGGGGCGACTACCCCTGACCCGATTTTTGGACTAAGGAATTTGCACAGAGGAAAGGCCCACATTGGGGAGTACGCCAGGACATAGGGAAAACCTTTAAAGCTCATGAAGTGGCGAGACGACCCTTAAATGAGCGCCAAAAGACAAACAATATAGACTCAAAAAGTAACCTATATTAGGTTGGAGTGTAATTTGGTTTTCGAACGAAAGCAAAAAATAGGCTTAGCCAAAGCGCAGAAGGCATTCGATGGGCCCTTTTTTTTAAAAAAAAAGCGAAAATGACCATCATAGAGTACAGATGGAAAATTTGGGCATGAAAAGCTGTTCCATCATGAAAAAATAAACCCCTAAAAAGGGGACAAACCCTCCTAAGTGGGACTCGGCAGCTAAAAACTGAAGAAAGCCGGAACCCATTAGAAAAAATATGATAAAAAAAATATCAAAAATCAAAGTTTTTTTGTTTAAAAAAGTGTTTCTTTTAATTTGCAAAGTGTACAGCTTTGTGTTATTTTTGAAAAAGTAGAAAAAAAATCTGGAAAAAAAATGGGTTTATAAAACAACTTTCTTATTTATAAACTTCATCAACAAAGCGCGCCTTTAAAAAGACTAGTAAAGTATATTTTGTACTGCCATTTAAAAAAAGCGCATTTTATGTGTATTTTTTCTTTGCGGGAATAGCGAAAAATGGATTGTAGAGTTTTTTTTGAAATGGAGTTGAAATTTAGCGGGGACGTTGAATTCAAAAGCTTTAAAGGCAAACAGTTCTGAAATAGAAATTGGGAAACCGTCATTTTAAAGTGTTTTTTCAGCATTTTAACTTAGAATAAAGTGCGGCGAAAAAAACAACATTACGTTAAAAACCAATGACAAAATTTGCGAAAGCCCCTCAAAATATGGAGTGTGTTATCGGTTCAGCAACATGTTCCTTTTTATGCCCTTTAGATGTCAAAGCTTATGTCCGCACTTTTTTTTTCAGGCTTCGGGGTAAGGGGGAAACAGTGTATCGAGGGGGCGGCAACCTGCAAGAAGGTTTTAAAGTTATAGGGGGGCAAACGTGGCGCATAACTCAAACCAAACCAGTCCCTTTACAGGGTTCCTTTCCTGTTCGCGTGAACTCCGGCAGGACAAAGGCCCCTTTAGTAAAAAAATATTATCGTACCGTGGCACTGGAAAAGGGCCAGAAAGCGGGAGGGGATGGGCGACCACAAAAGGGTCCCGAACAGATCTCAAACCCCCTACGTTGAGGGGTGAACTGCTTCACTTACCAGAGAGGGAACCCCAGGGGGTTTATCAAAAGGGGGCCCCCTTGAGACCTCGACGGCATTTTTGAAGACGAGGGGGAGGAGGAGCCTGAATCATTTTTCCCTTTCCAAATGGGCGAGGGATGTGGGAAAAAGACGTTTTTCTGCCCCTCCACTCAACTAAGCTCGCGCATCTTTTTGACAGCAAATTTGGAGTCCCCCAGTAACTGGAAACCCCCCCAAACCCCAACAGTCACACACATGTTTTCCCCCCCCGTGACGCACCCTTTTTACCAGCACAGGACCCCAAAAACCGAAGTTCATTTTCTAACTTGCCTACACCAATGGACCGCACAAGTCGTTTGAACAGAGTATATTATATGGCGGGGACCCAGCAAAAACACCGGTTTTGCACACCCAACCCCAAACGGGGCCTTCCCCAATAACTTGGTAACACAGCAACAACCCCATGTCTAGCCTTTGCCCAAACCCCCCAAAAAGGATCTCGCAGCAGTTCTGGGAAATATAAAACCCCTGCCACCACTGACCACCATCTGTCTGCAAGAGGTACCCCAGCCCCTATCAGCCACCCAAACCTTTGGGGAGTTCAGATGTAAAACAACAAAACAAACCGCAGAGCGAAAACCCATTGATGGGCGACGAACCTCCCCGTGTACGGGGAAAATCTACCCGGTTGATGCAGGGTCTCCCTGAAACTGACCCTTTGGTAGTCGAAAATTGGGGAAAAAGGACAATCGGGAAGAGGGGAACGAACGGAGGATAAAGGGGCCGACCAGAAGTCAAAGGGACAAGATAACCCCATGCCCCAGACCGACTTCCACACGGGCAAGCCATGGAAAGGCAACAAAGGGAAACTTTAAGCTTTACCGGGCACGAGCTTGCGGGCCAAAAAAAAACCCCTCCACGGTTTGGGGCCCTTGGGCCCCTTGAACGTTGTATGGACAAGAGCAAGTCCCGACGATCACCCAGCGAGATAGGGGAAGACCGGGGGATGCAATAATAATAAGGAAAAAATAAGCCCCCACGAAAACACAGTAACAAAAATTAAAACCAAAAAGAGTAAATAAGTTTTTCCCCAACCTCGCGAATATTATAACCCGTCAGTAACTTTACATACATAAAAATGTAAAACAAAGGGTTTTTCGTTTTGAAATTTTTCATTTACTAAAATGCAGAAACTCACGGGGTGTGCTTTAGCGCAGAGCAAACGTACTTCACGATTAATTTCGTACAGTGTTGAATTTAAAAGGAATGAAAACTTTTAGTTTTAAATCTTGTGTTAATCTTATACATCCAAACACACCAAAAAACCCTTAAACTTAAACAAGTGATTTTTCGCGTACAAAACTTATAAAAGCTTTTAAACGTTGGAATTTCGCGTTAACTTTGAATCACAAACATCTGACGACTATTTAGACTAAAGGGGTGACTTTTTTCAAATGAAAATACTTCGTATGTGTTTTTTTAAAATTCTTTTACGAATGTTTATCTTAAAATTTTTAGAAAAAACAGTGCTGAGAGAATGAGATTTGCTTAAGCTTACAAGTGTGTTTTAATCTTAAATTTAAGGGGCCAACCCGACACTTTTGTTATTTTTATTTTGATTGTTTTAGTTTACCCTTTACGGGTTCAAAACCATAATTTATCCAAATTTTGTTCAAATCATTAATTTAATGAGTAAGGCAATCGGAGTTTTAGCCTTAAAAAAAGGGGGGTTTTTAACATGGGTTTGGGGGGCTTACCATTATTGTCTTTTAGTCAGGATCTGTTTTTCTTTTAGTTGCATGTAAAGAAGACAGAATTGTACCGGAGTGTTAAACTAATTAACAGAACTCAAACACCATCTCTCCCCAGCCGTTTTAAACAACCAAAATTTTTTTTCTTTCCGCCCACACTTTGATGTTATAAATTTTGAACTTTTTATCCCTTTTTAAAAGAGTGTTTATTACCAGCGCTACAAATTTGTTCCAAGCATCTAATTGTCTTTTAAGATAATATCTCCTTTATTTTGTCTGTATTGCATATTTCATCATATCTCCGAATTTGTTTACATTTTTCCCAAAAGGGTGTACTTTTATTTGCATTGGGGGGATCTGGGTTTTTTACTTCCGTTGCTAATAAAATATATCGTTGTAAATTTCAACAACTTTAAATGTTTAAACCATTTTACATGAAGAGTTTAATCAAGGGGCATATTTTTTGTTCTTTTTTTCCTTACACCTTTAAGTCCCCATTTTTTAATCGGGATATTCAGCAGAGTTTTACGTTTTTAGGCACTGTGACCATTCGGCACTGTGCCCGTGGGGGACTAAAATTTGGTCAATTTTCCCAAAAATAACCCTTTTACTGTTTTGGTAAACCTTTTTTTTGGGTCACTTTCCTGGAAAAATAAAAGGGGGCCCCATTTGGCCATCTGCAATCACTTCCTCAAACTTTCAGACCCAAAACCCGTTTGGGTTGTTTTAATAGATTTTTATTAGAAGAACACTATATGAACTAGATTTTAAAAAAATTGCTCTGCAATCAGAATTTTTATTTTTAAAGGCCATTGGGCTAAAAGCCCTTTTTGATACCCCATTTAGTAAATTTTTACAAGTTTATCTACACGATGATTTACATATTCCCTGCTTTTTTAAATAAAGGCAAATTTAAAGGTTTATAAAGTACTGAGAAAATAAGTGACTTATTTTTATAGAAGGAATTTCTGTTGCTGAACGGGCTTTAATTGATCAATATTTTTTCAAGTTTTGGAAAACCAATCAGTAAAATAATTTTTCAAAAAAAAGAGTATTTTAAAACTTGTATTTTTTTACCTGTAAAAAACTCAGTTTATTTTTTAAACATTTTTTAAGTTATTGAAACTCGCTTCGCTACCCGTAAAAATATGGAAACCGGAACATCTTAATCTTTTTTGACAATTTTCATTTTAGGCAGAATTTAACCCTCAAAAATGATACATTTTACAAGAAGAATTTGATACATTTTTACTTTGGGCTTTTTTTAAAGTGATACTTCACCCGTATTTCCTAGTATTAAAAATCAACATTTAAAAAAATTTCATTAAATGAACCCCAGTTTATAGTCTCTCTGGGTTTTTTTAGTTTTTTCGTCACGAATAACCTGGGATACCCATTTTTCCCCTTTTGACTATTGAGTAAAGTTTACCAAGGGTTTACGTACGCAAGCCACCCCTCTCCGCAACACCCCGGTCGTAACAAAATCGGATTTTTTGTCAATAAAAAATTTATTTTCAAGATTTAATTATTACATTTAAATATACCCCAAAAATTCCAAAGGGTTTAAATTGGGGGTCCAACAAAATATGCTGAAAAGTTGGCGGGTGGAAAAAGACGCTCAAAAGTTTTTCACGTTGTCCCAAATGTCCCCCCTTTTTTTGCTACTATATACGTTACTCCGTCCCGGACGTTTTTATTTTTCTTGAAAATGGTTGTGCTTCACCTTTTAAATTAACCCTGTCCCTTCTGAAAAAAGAGATACCTTCCATTTAACCTTAAAGATACAGATCTTCTCATCAAAATTTAATGCAAGAGAAAGTCTTAAATTAGTGGAATCATTAATTGATTAAAAATGAGGTTAACCGTTGTTAATATCCCCCCC
>NW_026459503.1:0-16657 GCF_021730395.1 Mercenaria mercenaria | reverse complement strand
GTATCCAGTATCCACAAATTGGAAAGGATTGAAACTTCACACACTTGTTCACTGTCATGATATGACATGCAGTACAGAGGTTCAATACCTCTACTTTGAATTTTACAAAATTATGCCCCTTTTTCAACTTTTGTATTCATTCAATTGACAAGGCTGTTGAATAGTCGAGCGTTGCTGTCCTCCGACAGCTCTTGTCAAGTTTAGCATTTCTACTTTCATTTTATTTACTTCCGGAAATAGCTGAAGGTCAAGTGATGTCATTTTCTATGTTGTCAAAAACATACATATACCTGGCGAGGTTGCATAAATATGTGCTGGCCGTCCTAAGGATATGGCCTAAACTTAACTGTGTTGGTTTGATAATGAACTAAACCAGAAATAAGTCAAAATATGTGAAAATAAATATTCCAGGAGCTAATCCACAATCTCAAGGAACAAGACAAGTTACGACTGGGCCAGGAACCAGTGCAGTTACAGGTATAAATCTACCCAGAATTGTGTTATTTAGAGACACCTCACTTATAAAAACACTGTTTCATTTTAAAAGAATGATTAGTACTGAACTTGGTCTTTAGAAGTAGCACAGTTTTTTAAAAAGGTTTTCCAAAGATGAAAATCTGGTTACTGTGAAATCATTAATATTCGTGGGGGACTAATTTCCGTGGATTTCGTGGTTGAGTCAATCCACGAAATTTAATCCCAACGAACAAGTAAAATTCCCATTCAGGCCTAAAAAAAAAGTTGTTTGTTTCCAGTGACATGGCAAAAAAAAATAGGGTTGGTAGGTAGGCATTTCTTTTTTTTTTTTTTTTTTTTTTTTTTTTTTTTTAAACCGAACACCATCTTAGTTTCAAACAGGGAGATTATAAACCTTATAAACATGCATCCTATAGTTATGTTTGATTTACACCTAAATGTACAAGACTTTGATGATGTTTTAGCAATATAAAATGCCATTTGATTGTGTATTTAAATATAATGAAATAAATATTTGCTTTATGTTTGTGTTTTGTTGTTGTTGTTTTTTCATTTCCAGAGTAGCCAATCCGATTAGCTCAATAGGTAGAGCAGTCGATCTATGGATCAAGAGGTCATAGGATCGTTGTGTCCTATATCATTCATTCTCCACCGCTAATTCATGTGGAGAAGTTGGCAATTACTTGCGGAGAACATGGTTTATATTTGATTAAACATGAAACTTGAATGAAATCTTGCTGTGGATTCTCTCTTTAAATAATAATTTTAATATTGAATATTATTCAACAACCAACATTTTTATTTCAAACTAAAACCAAGTAAAAGCACACTGGCCAGGAATATGATTTGCATCTTTGATCTGCATTGAGATTAATACCATCACCCCCTAACCCAGTCTAAAATTCTGGATTAACTGGAAATGCTAGACAATGGAGTTTTGACTGGTATGCCCAAATTGTGAATTAATAAAGCTGCAAGTGGTTGTTCAACGTCTTACTACTATAAATCCAGGGTTTTCCCTAGGAAATTTATGTCCCCCTAAATTTATTTTTCTGGAAAAAAAAGAGACTATTTTGGGGGACATGTTTGGATTTGCTTGAATACTCTGAGCCCGCCCGCTTAGCCCCAGGCGGGGCGTATGTTCTCCGTGACGATTTGATAAAAGACATTGTGTCTGAAATCATTCGTCCTCCACCTCTGATAATTCATGTGGGGAAGTTGGCAGTAACTTGCGGAGAACAAGTTTGTACTGGTACAGAATCCAGGAACACTGGTTAGGTTAACTGCCCGCCGTTACATGACTGAAATACTGTTGAAAAACGGCGTTAAACCCAAAACAAACAAATAAAATGAATACTTTGATACTCTTTTGGGCTTTTAATAGTTTAAATTGATTAACTTTTAATTAATTTGAAAAATTGTTTTTTGGGGAAAACTCATGCCCCACTTTGCTAAGAAAAGGGGGACCTCGAAAAGTGGTAAATTTACCACCTTTTTTGGGGCTAGGGAAAACCCTGTAAATCCCATCTAAAAACCTGACTTTTCAAGACTCTGCAGGTCTCGACCTTAACTTTTTTCAGCAGGTCCACCAACTGCTGAAATCTAGTAGACTTGCTCAGACTTTAGTGGACCTCCAATTCTATCACATAAATTGTGATGTTGTAGACGTCATAACTTCATATGGCTCAAAGAAACAGGACTTATTTCTAAAATAATTAAAAATGAAGACTGTAGCAATCTGTTATCCCGAAAAATAATTATTTTGAAAAGTGTCCCAAAATATGGACACAATAATCATCATCCACCCGACGTCGACCCGTGTTGAAAGTGAAAAAAAAAAATTAACAATTATCGGTAATTATTCTGATGATAAACTAAGTAATTAGCCTTGTTTTCATCATCATTTAACACCCACTCTAAGAGCTAAAAGAAGTGTGTCGGTTATTATGGCATCTGGAGTGGAGATCAAAGCGGTATAGTTGCCCGAGATGGTCATGGCATTACGTCATGTTTTCGCGCCATGTGACACATCACTGTCTGATCGTACTTTCTCGATTCCTTAAATTGTTGAGAAGAAATCAATAAAAAAGTTTTTTCTTTATCTTTTTTTTTTTAAAGCGAATGTGCAATATCCCGAATAATCTGACATGTAAATGTGTCGTGAACGATGATAGTGGATAGCCTACCTCTGTGACCTATTTGCCCTCAAGGAATTTACATTATTGTTTGAAAAGAATATCTAACAAAGTGTTGTGTCAAAAAATACATGTACTATGAATAATTTAAAACTTATTAAAATCCGCAACAACATCATACTGCTTTATTTTAAAACCACATTTCTATTTACGTTCACGAGGTCACGTAACCCGTTCTGCCGTGCTAACAGAAATCTGTTTGCCAAAAATCGTTTTACGCCATGTATTTAAATTGCTGCCGCTTTTTCATTATTTAAGATTTTTATGCCCCCCGAAGGGAGGCATATAGTTTTTGAACCGTCTGTCGGTCTGTCGGTCTGTCAGTCTGTCGGTCTGTCCGCAATTTTCGTGTCCGGTCCATATCTTTGTCATCGATGGATGGATTTTCAAATAACTTGGCATGAATGTGTACCACAGTAAGACGACGTGCAGTGCGCAAGACCTAGGTCTGTAGCTCAAAGGTCAAGGTCACACTTAGACGTTAAAGGATAGTGCATTGATGGGCGTGTCCGGTCCATATCTTTGTCATCGATGGATGGATTTTCAAATAACTTGGCATGAATGTGTACCACAGTAAGACAACGTGCAGTGCACAAGACCCAGGTCCGTAGCTCAAAGGTCAAGGTCACACTTAGACGTTAAAGGATAGTGCATTGATGGGCCTGTCCGGTCCATATCTTTGTCATCGATGAATGGATTTTCAAATAACTTGGCATGAATGTGTACCACAGTAAGATGACGTGCAATCGCAAGACCCAGGTCCGTACTAAAGGTCAAGGTCCCATTTGACGTTAAAGGATATGCATTAAGGGGCGTGTCCGGCCAATCTTTGCATCGTAATGGATTTTCAAAAAACTTGGCATGTGTGTCCCAAATAAACACGTGTCACAGCAAAACCCGGGGTCCGAACTAAAAGGTCAAGGTCAACTTAGACGTTAAAGATCTTTTTTTCAATAGGATTATGGACCCCGGCCCCATATTTTTGTCATTCATGCAGGTTTTTAAAATAACTGTGCATGAATGTGGACACAGTAAGACGATGTGTCGCGCGAAACCCAGGCCGTAGGCAAAGCCCAAACTCAACCTCGGCCATAACTTTCTTTCCCAAAGTCCCATGGGGGGCTGTTCATCCTAGGGGAGACACTCTTGTTTAATTGTGTTTTTTGTACATTTGGTCAAGAGTCTAATTTTATTACCAAAAGTATGAAAACCTTTTAAATTTTTACTTTAAAAAAGAAGTAGAATCAAGATCGGCGTTTGAAATTTTTCAAATAATTATATAAAATCGATCTTTTTTAAAAGTTTTTTGCCCACTTTCCGTCGATATTTTTATTAAAATTGTTATAAACTAAACTGATTAGTTTCCCCGGGGTTTTGAAATTTGAAGCGATTACATTAAAAAAAATAATCCCCACGCGTGTTTATTTGTGTCAAAAGAAACCGCGTGAAAATATGAATTACTATGGGCGCACGTGTTTGGGGAAGGAAAAATTACCCAGACTTTTGATATTTTAAAGATCGCGGGTAAATTCCAGCAATCCGGGTAATTTTGCCTGAAATGTTTTAAATTTTCTCTTTTGGTAAATTTAAACCACGACAAAACCACTCGCCCGATCGGTGGATAGCCCCTTCGGAAAAAGGCTAAAAAATAATAATATCTTATTTGCAAAATAGGGGCCCCCGATTTTACCGCTAAAAATTTTTGGGTCAGGGGGTAAAAAAATGGGGAGGTGGCCACCGGAAACAAACAATTTTTTTTTTTACGCCCAAAATTTTATGTTAAAGTTGAAATCCACGAATTACCCCCCCTGAAAGGTTTTGCCCAAAAACCAAAGAAATTTATCCCACGAAATTTAATTTTTCACATATTAGATGTTAGATGGATTTTTGGATAGCACCCGGATGGTCAATCTCTGGTTTTTTTTTTCCATTAGTGGTGATTGGGGTTTGGGGAACTGAAATAAAATTTGGCATATAGGTAGCTTATAGAAAACCCAAGGTAGGGATTGCATTTTGGGGTATTGGAATCAATGTAAAGGTCACTTGCTAAAAAAAAAAAAACTCAGTTTCCACTAATTTGCTTTAGTTTAGATTGATGTATTGAAAAAAACTTGGCATATAGGTACTTACAGAAACCAAGGGAAGGATTATAGGGGTCATTCAGGGGGGGTAAGTTAAAAGTCAGCATAATTTAAATTTAATCTGCTTTTTCGAAAATTCCCATAACTTGATCTTAGCTTTGGTTTGTTTTAAAAACCATTTTGATGTACAAAATTTGGGGGACAGCAATTAGTGGTTTGGATTTAATTGTTTTGGGGAGGGGGGGGTTGTAAAAACTGCAATTGGGCCAGGGGTGGGAATTTATGCCCCGCGGGGTCCGACTCGGGAGTTTCGGTCGGCGGGCAAGTGTTTTTTCCCCACCCATTTGTCCGGGGACAAGTATAATTCTGATAAAAAACTTGTTTCTTTCATATTTTTTATTATGGGAGAGTAATTAAAAAAGAAATTACTGTACTGTATTTTGGGTAAAAATTTTCCTATTATTAGCGAAAAAACTCAAAAAAAATTTGGAACAGTAAGAAAAATTATACTCGGGGCATCCACTTTTTTTTTTTTTATTGTTTTCTGGCTGGGTTCAAAAAAATTTATTTAATTTTTTGGGGTTTAATTTTAAGTCGATTGGAAAAACCCTTCTTGCGATGTAAAAAATTTTTTCAACAAATAACATGGGAAATTGAGAACTCCCGGTCCACCCGACGCGCTTTATTCCGTTTTTAAATTTAAAGATGAAAGGAAAAAATTTAAGTTTACTTTAAAATTATTAATTTCTTATGCAAAAAACTGGATTAAAATGGAATTTTTTTAAATAACAGTTCAAGGGGAAAATAACTTTGCCCTAACGTTTAGTCGTTTCCGATGGCAATCGCTTGGGCGTATTACTTTTATCGTTAAAAAGTATTAACGACACTTTTATTTAATATGTGCGGACATGAATAAAAACATTTTTTTTGAAAAAATTGTTTCTTGGGAAATGTCGGAAATGAGGCGGTTTTTGGTATATGCCCCCCCGCGCATTTGCGTGATTTTTTTTCGTTCGTTTTTTAAAATAAAATAGAAAATATATTTTATTTAACTTTAAACTTCCTGGGACTTTAGGTTTTCATTTAGAACCCCAAGTCTAAATTTGATATTTTAAAATGCTGGGTTGATTGTAAGCACATTAAACTTAGATATTCTCGAAGTCCCCATCTTAAATTTTTTAATAAAAGTTGAGATTTAAGAAAAAAAAATTTAGTTACACAAAATCCTAGACATACTAAAAATTTTGGGGACTCTTTTCAAATGTGCGTCTCTGCAGGGTCTTTAATCATTAAAAGTGTATTAAGGCTCCCGGGTCCGAAAAAATCGAGCACAAAGAAATGACGTCATCTGCACTTTTGGATTATATCGAAAACGAAAAGCTAATTTTTGGCACATTTAAAAAGCTGAGGAAAAATGTTTCCTCCGAAGTGTCTCTCCATCGGGATTATCTTTTTGATGCGCACTGTTTTTAAAAAATCTATCGGTCTGACATTGAAATTTATTTTGGGTCCAGAAAGAAATTTTTTCTTGTGTAAGTAATAAATATTTTTTTTAATTGAAAATTGGGGACCGGGAAAAGTGAAAAAAAAGGGAAATTCCACACCCCTGTAATTAAGGGCTAAAGGGTCAGGGTAAAAGTCACATTAAAAAAAAAATAATTTTTTTTCCCGGGGATATGAAAAAGATGGTTTCGGTTAATCACTTTCTTGGATTGAAAAAATGAAAAGAATTATAAATACATAGACAAATACAAGTCATTTTTTTTATTGTAAAAGTACATTAAAACTCCTACAGTTTTCAGCCAATTCCATAAAATTTTTTGTTTAATTTCACTTTTTGTTTTGAATTTATGTCAACTTTTTTCCCATTTTTTCCCTTTTTTTCGAATTTATATGTATTTATTAAACATTTTCGGGGGGCATGACTGCCCCACAATCCCCACATCCCCCACTTGTGTTAAAATTTTGACTCTTTCTTTTTTTTTTTTGGGGGGGTGGGGTTTCCCCCCTTTTTGACTTTATTTTTAAGCATTTGTCATAAAATGTTTCAATTGACCCGGCCATAGAAAATCAACATAGGGGGGTTTGCTACCATTTGGGATCGACCACCCGCGCATCCACGCAGTCTGGCAGGCTCCATGCTTTTCTTTTTTAAAAGCCTTTTGGAATTGAAGAAACTGTTGGAAACAGCATGGATCCTGACCAACTGGCGGGATGCGCAGGCGGGTCTGGATCCTTGGGGCGCAAAAACCCACTATTTTTGGTTTTTCTCAGGGCACGGTCAACATTCTTTTTCTGTTACAGCCTAGCAATTTTTTTTCATTTTGGGAAATGTGGCACGGTCTTTGTTAAAACAAATAACCACAAGGGGCCCTTTAAACCCCCTGCTCCACATCAGTGCAAAAAAATTGAAACAAACGGTAACTCCAAATCAGAAAAATTTTTGCGAAAAACGACCTTTTGGAGGCTGTACTGATCTCCAGATATCATTTACTCACTATGCAAAAAGGAAAAAAACTGAATCACACCAAATTTGGGAAAAGGGAAATCCATTACCTCATTAAGACTCAAAAAATCCCATACTCAGGTGATGGCTAAAGACTGGAAAAGGGGCCACCAAAATTAAAAATAAAAAATTTTTGTATAAAAAATCAGGGGTTTTTATAAAAAAGATCTCTGTGGGGAATTTTCAAAATTTTTAGCCCATTTAACCTAACTACGGAAAGGGATGAGGAGGAAGACGGCATCGCCCAAAAATACGCCTCTTCGTCTGGTTCCATCCTCAGAAACTTTTCAAAAAAATTTTAAACCCAAAGTCCTGTCTCAAGGTTCAAATACTCATCCAAAGGGACCATCATTTAAAGTTTAAAGAAAAAAAATATTAAGATGGAATCCATCGGGAAAAAAATCAAGTACTCACTTGCTAAAGAAAAAGAAAATTCTAGTGTTAAACTTAAAAAAAAAGTGTAAAATAAAGAAAACGGAAAATGTGAATACTTCTAGTTGAATTTTTAACTGAAATTAAAGAGGAGTTAGATCCAATGCCCAAAAATAAAGGAAGCACACTGTTAAGAAAGAGAATAAACTGAATGTTAGCAAAGAAAAGGATAAGAATTGCAGTGGCGGGAAAATACACAAAGAAAAAAACCTTTGGGGGCCAGTAAAACAAAACGGGACACCTAGCAGAATAAAAACCGGTAGTAATGTTTGTTGTTTTAAGGTACTTTTCATAATACAATTATAAAAGGTTCCACTTATTTAATCCCCTTTTTTTTTGGGGGCCCCGGGATCTACTGATGGGGGACAAAAATTTTATTGCCCTGCCGTCTTTTTTCATTCGTTATTTGTTCATTCGTCGTTCCCGATGGGGTTAAAAAAAGGGACTTTTTCGTCTAGCACAATACCCCTTACTAAAAGCTTGATACAAATGCAATTAACCGTGACCTTTCTCATCTTCAACTAACCTGATCAGTTTGACCTTGAACTTGCCTTTTGGGACTTTGGGTTGCTTTGTAAAAAAAGGTGCCAGGGGGGGATCAAGCGTTTATTGAACGCAGCTTTTTTCATTTTTTTTCCTTCTTAACAGGGGCCTTATAGGCCCTTCCCCCAGAAAAATTCTTTTAAAAATGCTTTTTTCATGCTAGTTTTCCCCACACCCCACTCCCACCTCCCACCTCTCAGGGGAAAGGGACATAAAAGATTTGGTCTTGTCCGTGATCGGGCGCAGCTAAAAAAAAGTTTGTTTACGCTAGCTAAAAAAGTTTTGAATAAATTGATGAAACCTTGTAGGGTTTCCTTATCATGTGTGAACTTGCGTTTTTCTATTTTACTCGATTTTCGAAAAAAAAGTAAGCTATTGTACTGCCCCGGGTTGGCTCAAATTCTCTGTTACTTTTGAAGCTTTTGATTGAAACTAAAAAAATTTATTTAACTCCCCAAAAAATCTACACCGGGAAAAACCATCCCAAAACTCTGTTTTAAATTTGAAAAAATTATCCCCTTTTTAAATTAAGAATTTTTTGTTAAATTTTTTGATAAGAAAAATACCTGTCACTTTTAAAACTTTTGACTTAAAACTCAAAAAGTTTTTACTATTAATCTCCCCCAAAAAGGAGACCATTTCCTTAACTCGGTTTAAATTTTTTGAAGAGTTTCCCCCTTTTAATTAAAATTTTTTGGTTTAAAATTTTTGATAAAGCAAATTTTCTGTTACATAAAGTTTTTTACTTGAATAAAAATGTTTTTTACTATTAAAGTCTACCCGGGACACACAATTCCCATAACTCTGTTTGAATTTTGACAGGTTAGCCCTTTTTGAACTGAAAAAATCGAGCCCCTGTCTTGGGGGCCGTTTGTTTGTCGGGTTTTGCCCCTATTTCCAGATTTTTCCCCCTGAAATAGAAAAAAAATGTGAAATGTAAAAAAGAAAATTTTTTCCCTTCGAAATTTTTCATGATTCTTATATGATAAAATTTGCACACCTCCATCTTTAAATTTTTTGATACTTTACTCTATCTCGTCATTAAAAAGGGTTTTGATTCAAATTTTAAAAAAGTTGTTCAAACACAGGGTCTACTAGGTCAATTTTTTAGCTCACCTGTCAAAAAGTGACAAGGTGAGTTTTTTGTGATCCGCAGTGTCCGTCGGCGTCCGTGCGTGCGTCCCCCGCCGTCCTAAACTTTTGCTTGTGACCACTCTAAGGGCACATTTTTAAAGGGGTCTTTATGAAAATTGGTCGAATGTTTATCTTGATGAATCTAGGCAATTCGAAACTGGGTCACGTCCTTTAAAAACTAGGTCAGTAGGGCTAAAAAAAAAAAAACCTTTTGACCCCCCTTTGAGGCCTATTTTACAAAATCTCTGAAAATTGGTCAATGTTCCCCTTTTGATATCTAGGGCAAATTCGCAACTGGTAACCATCAAAAACTAGGTCGTAGGTCTAAAAAAAAAAAATTGGACCTCTCTAAGGCCAAATTTTCCCAAAATCTTCATGAAAATTAGTCAGAACGTTTATCTTGAGATTCTAGGTCAATTGAAACCGGGTCATGTGCTTGAAAAAATAGGTCATAGGTCAAATAAAAAAAAAAACCTTGTACCTCTCTAAAGCCACATTTTCATGGGGTCGTATGAAAGTTGGGTTTAATTTTATCTTTAAAAAATCTAGGTCAACTCGAAAATGGGGCAGTGCGGCAAAAAACAGGTCAGAGGTCTAAATAAAAAAACCTTGTGACCCTAGGGGCCAATATTTAAAGAGGGCTTCATGAAAATTTGGGCGAATGTTCACCTTGGTATCTTGGGCAATTCAAACTGGGTCACGTCCCTTTAAAAAACTAGGTCTAGGTCAAATAATAGAAAACCTTGTCCTCTTAAGGGCCCAAATTTTTTAGGGGTTGTAGAAAGTTGGGTTTTAAAGTTCATCTTTATGATACTGGTCAGTTTTGAAAGTGGGTCACGTGCCATCAAAAAATAGGTCATAGCAAAAAATAAAAAAACTTTTTACCTCTCTTAAAGGCCCTATTTTTCATGGGATTGTATGAAATTTGGCTGAAAGTTATCTTGATGATATCTAGGGCAAGTTTTGAAAAAGGTCAGTGCGGTCAAAAAAAAGGTATGGGGCTAAAAAAAGAAAAAACCTTGTGACCCTCTGGGGGCCATTAATTTCAAACAAAATTTTTTATTTTAAAAAATGGTCGAATGTCCCTTGTTTATATCTATCAATTGGCAAATGGGTCCCCCTGCCTCAAAAACTAGGTCAGTTAGGTCAAAAAAAAAAAAAACCTTTTTGACCTCTCTAGAGGCCATAATTTCACAAAATCTTCATAAATTGGTAAACTTCACTTGAGATTACTGGGCAAGGTTCGAAACCGGGTATGTGCCTTTAAAAAAAAAGGGCTTTGGTCAAATTAGAAAAACCTTTTGACCTCCTAAGGCCACATTTTTCATGGGACTGTATGAAAGTTGGTCTGAATGTTCATTTTATGATATCTAGGTCAATTTTGAAACTGGGTCACGTGCGGTCAAAACTAGGGCGTAGGTTAAAAATAGAAAAAAATTGTGACCCCCTAGGGGGCCCTAATTTCATGGATCTTCAGAAAATTGGTCAGAATGTTCACCTTGATGAATCTAGGTCATTCAAAAGGGGGCAGTGCCTGAAAAACTAGGTCTAGGGCAAATAATAGAAAAACCTTGTGACCTCTCTATAGGCCCAAATTTTTTTGGATCTTAGAAAGTTGGTTGAATGTTCATCTTGGATATCTAGGTCGTTTGAAAGGGGGCACGGCCATCAAAACTAGGGGCATAGGTAAATAATAAAAAACCTTGGACCTCTCTTTAAAGGCCCTATTTTTTTTGGGATTGTATGAAAGTTGGCTGAATGTTATCTTGATGATATCTAGGTCAAGTTCGAAACGGGTCTTGCGGTAAAAAATGGTCATAGGTCTAAAAAAGAAAAAAACCCTTGTGACCTTCTAAGGCCATACTTGTGAAGGGCTTAAAAAATGGTCAAATGTTCAACTTATGAATTTTAGGTCAAGTTTGAAAATGGATCACGTGCCTTAAAAAAAAAGTCCAGTAGGTCAAATAATAAAAAAAAAATTGTGCCCTCAAGGCCCTACTTTCATGGGGTTGTTAAATTGGTCTGAATGTTATTTGATGAAACTAGGCAAGTTTTTAAACTGGGGCAGCTGCGGGCAAAAAAAGGGCAGATGGCTAAAATTATTAAAACTTTTGCCTCTCTAAGGCCATTTTTTCAATGGATCTTCATGAAAATTGTCGAAGTTCCCTTGATGATTCTAGGTCAGTTTCGAAATGGGGCACATCGATCAAAAAAATAGGCCATAGGATAAAATAGAAAAACCTTGTACCCCTTAAGGCCATATTTTTTTATAGATCTTCATGAAAATTAAGAATTTCCCTTGATGATATCTAGGTAAAATTCAAAAAAAGGTCACGTACCTTCGAAAACAGGTTAATTAAGGTCAAAAAAATAGAAAAAACCCTTTTTTTCCCCTCTGAGACCATATTTTTCAATGGATTTCTTTAAAAAATTGGGCAGAATTTTTTTATCTGGATAATATTTGGCAATCAAAAATGGGTCCATGAGCTAAAAACTAGGTCACTATTCAATAAAGAAAAACGCTCATACTCAAAACTGGGTCATGTGGGAAAGGGGACGATTTAGGGCCATATGGGCCCTTTTAAGGAGAAGTCCTTTCCCCCCATGATTTTGGGAAAGTGGGAAACTTTTTTATAAACGCTGTGATCGAAAGGGGGCATAATTTTCTGTTTTTAATAAAAAAAGATGTGACCATTCATTTTTTTTTACATCACTTCCATCAGTGGTTATTTTTTTGATAAAAATTTCTGAAAAAAAGGCATTTTAAAAATTCAGGCGATGCGTAAATCTAACCACCAATTTTTTAATAAAACTATTTTGTATAAAAAACACGATGAAAACGTTTATTTTAACACCGGTTACCACACGCGA
The DNA here is from genome assembly GCF_021730395.1 of Mercenaria mercenaria. Lineage (NCBI taxonomy): Eukaryota > Metazoa > Mollusca > Bivalvia > Venerida > Veneridae > Mercenaria > Mercenaria mercenaria. The sequence goes on along the minus strand of NW_026459503.1, from coordinate 4,418 downwards.
ACAGTATTTCACTCGAATAAAACTGAAAATAAACTGTGTAAACCCGAAATATATATTCAAATCAATTCATTGTGGAAACATTTAAAAAATTAATAATTAAGTCTTCTTTTTACTTGATAACAAAAAAATTTGTACAATAATCCCTTAATCACATGGTTAAAAGATCAGCAAATTTTTTTTTTTAAAACATTTTTTTTTTTACATTTAAAATTTGGGCAAACCCAAAATGCAAAGACTAACCGCGAGCTAATTGGCTAAAACAATGACTGTAGTGTATCGGTAATTTATTCGCTTTACACTTCTCGGGAAAATCTCTCAAGTATCTGAAGTAGGGGGCTTAAATTTTGCTATCGACATTATCAACATCATTTTGACATTTGAAATTGTCAACTGTCTGGGTACTTTAATTAGTGAAAGGGGATCAAAGAAAATGGGCGATTGCATTTCACTTTTTAGGTTGATTTGACAAACTTTTAAATCCAAAGTGCCTATTTCGCCAAGTGCCCACTTGCGAGAGCCTGACATCACTAAAATCATATTACACAAAAACCATAAATCTTGACCAATATTTGATGATTATCTCCCCTTTTTACTTAGAATTTATTAAAGTTTTGGTGCACTTTCACTCCATCTATTATTACTAAATGGATTTGATTCAAAATTAAAAAAGTTGTTCCACCTTATCAAAAAAATTTTATACACAAGGTGCATAAAATTGGGACCTTTTTTCAAAATTATGCCACCTTTACTTTACTTTTACTTATTTTTGATACAGACTCAAGCTATTTTGCAATTCTTTCCACCTTGGAGTCATTAAACCTTTATTGACAGCTTTGTTCCTCAGTGTGCCATTTCACTTCCCCATGAAAAAGTCAAGCCCCCTTCCTGTGAAACTTTTGTTTGTTTTCTTTATATAATCATAGAGTTATGATATATAGCCAATAAATACGGGGTACTTCTTGCCCTCATGAAAGCCCTAGTTTGTGACAAATGTACCCCTAGGGGCACACCCTGGTTTCCACAGACATTTAGTTTTGTTTTTTAATAATTAAATTTAAATGAAACCAGGTTCTGCAGAACAAATGGTGGGGACACATGTCCCCTTGGTTTTTAAAAAATTGGGACATTTAAAAAATTTGGGACAACAAAATGTTATCGTTTCATTGAAATTTTGATATAACATTCAAAATTAAGGTTTTTGCATCCAACCATTGACCCTTTTTGAATCAACTCTCCAAATTTTGGGGTCACTTCCCATTTGGGTTTATCCAAATTTTTTCACCCTTTGTATTTGATTTTTTGACACATTTTCATTTTGGAGACAAATTTTGCCAAAATGGTTTAAAATTTTAAAAGATTTGATAAGGCTTGTTTTCTATGCAGTAAGGGTTAACGTCAATGGGCAAACTCCAATTTCAAACCCGAGACCTGTTTTGGAAACAGTTCACAACATGGGTTTGTGTGGTCTACGGGTTTTTATAAACAACATGAAGTCTAGGGGGTTAACATTTAATAAAGTTTTTTTTAGTCTGGATACAAAAACGAAGCTTAAAATTTTTCTTTTTGTCAAAATGATGTTTTTATGGAAACCTTTATTTGGGGTAAGGGGGAAGAATTCGTACTCGTTCCCCCCCCAAAATTTTCGTAAAGCACAAAACCGCTTTTAGGCCAATTTTTCAAAAATTAAATTTTTTTCACGGATTCCCCCCATGTCGCTTTCGGCAGAACCCGCTGAAAAAAAGAAAAAAACCCTTTTTAACTCATAGACCCTTTTTTACTAACCAACCTACATGGTTCTTTTATTATTTTTTTAACAGATCAAATTTCAAGCAAGATGTTTTGGGGACATAAATCTATCAGTTCAGTAATGTTAAGTTCGTAAGTTTAAAAACACCATGTGTTTTTGACCAAAAGAGAATTTTGGCTTGTTTGGCATCCTTTGCATACAAGTTCAAGGTTTGAACAAATTTTAGGAAAAAGGAAATTCCCATATATTACCAAATTTTAAAGATGTTTTTCTGTCACACGTAACAATGTCCAGGGCATGAAAAAATGATTGTCCTGAAATCTGAATTTTTGAGACAAAAGGTATAAAATTTATTTTGCAATTTACTTATCTGTCCAAAAATATAAACCTTTTAGGCGAAAAACACTAATTATCAAAAGTGGTGAATTGTAAAATACTGAATTATTGAACAACAGTCACATATCACTTGAATCCAACCTGCTTTTTATAACTCGTTTTGAAATCTGTAAAACCCTTTGCTAGAATCAGTTTCAGAGGCTTTTCTGCCAATATTTCTTTTGGGTGCATCCCCGATTAAAAGGCTTTTGGAAAATCTACTCTTCCAAAAGGGGTGGCCCCGTTAAAAAAAATTTCACAAAAATCATATATCAGCTTTTTCTGTATTGACCCGAAACCAAAAATTTCCCTTTTTTTCAGTCTTTAAGTCATCTTGATTTGTTGCTCACCCGTCATATGGTGACTTTGTGATCGCATTTCTCTTCTGGTGGGATCCGTCCGTTTTGTTGGGCTGTAAAATATCCCGGATCAAAGGGTTCTAAAAAATTTGGACATGTTTTCCTCATGGCTGGTTTGGGCACTTTCAAGAACCGTTTTAAAACTTAAAGGTAAAGGGGCAACTTTGAGGCAAAACTTGGGGGCGTTTTGCTTGTCCGGGCTGTTAAATAACATGGGCGGTGATTTTTTAAAAAATTGGCACAAAAATTGTTGTAAATGAGTGTTATGTGCAAAACCCGATTGTAGCTTTTAAAGGTAAGGGCATAATTAAGGTCAAATGTCAAAACTTGTGCAAATTTTTCCTTTTTCCGGGCTGAATCAGCTAGGATTGAGGGTTTTTTTTGAAGTAACTTTTGGGACAATTATTGCCCCAATGGAAAAACTGTCGGCTTAAGGGGTTGAAAGGTAAGGTCACACCTAGGGGGCAAAAAATCAAAAAGTTGATGCAGTTTCTCTTGTTGGGCTTTTCTTAGCCATGGATGGAGATGTTCAAATAATTTGGGAGAAATTTTTTGCCACAAACATTTTGTCCTGTAGTCCTTTTGACGTGGGGGGGTCGACATTTCCCGTATGAATGTCAAATTTAATAAACATATGATTTAAAAAACCAAAAAGTGATCTTAAAAAATCCTTTGGGCCCCGGGAGGGATCAGATTTTTTTTTATTTCAGGGTTCGAATTTAAGCTGCAATCCAAAACGGGGCAAATTTCAAAATGCAAGGGGAGATTTCGCACCAGCATTTTTTGCGAGTGAAAAATTTTTTTGGGCCCAATAATGTGCATTTTTAACGGGGTCTCGATCTTACACTGTTCTTTTTCGGGCCTCTTTCATCTTTCGTCTAAAAGGGTTTACACTCGTAAAATTTCCCCTCCATGTTTTTTCAAATGTGCAAACCCGCGCCAATTTTGGCGTTTACCGCCTCGGTGGGTTTTTTGGAATCTGTTAAAAAAGACAATTTTTATGCGAAAAGATTGGCTGGACTTGTCACTGGATTTTTGTGTTATGTTTTAATAAAGTAACATTCGCGGAAAAAAGCAAGTTTTTTTCATTTTGCAAATTAAAAAAATTCCCCTTGCAAAAAATGCAAATAGAAAAACAGGGTAAATTGAACCCGTATTATTTTCCAGATTTGTTGAGCCCCTTTCATATGTAAAATTTCGTTCAAAGGGGCTTTCAAATTAACATGGACACTCGCAGATATGTGAAAAAAACAAAACAGACATATGCAATCACAAAAAATGAAACGAACAATTTTATTAAACGCCTTTTTTTAGTCCCCACAAGTCAGGTGATTTTTCTGATCGCTCGATGCGCGTCCGCGTCCTCGTCTGTCGTCTGGCGTCTGTCCTGTCTCTGTGTCCGTTCTGTCAACATTTTTGCTTTGTATCATGAGGGGTGTATTTTTCAATTTAACTTCTGAATATTGGGCAGAAGAAACCTTTATGAAATCTAGGCCCATTCGAAAATGGGTCTCTCGGGGCAAAAAATAGGTCACTAGGTCAAAACAAAAAAAACCTTGTGAAGCGAAGAGACTGTATTTTTCATTTTTTCTTCTAATATTGGTCAGAAATACTTTTATGAAATCTAGGCCCAGTTCGAAAAAAGGGTCTCTTGGGTCAAAAAAAAGTGACTAGGTCAAACAAAAAAAACCCTTTTTAGGATAAGGTGTATTTTTTAATTATCTTTTGAATATTTGGGCAGAATGATAACCTTGATAAAAAACAAGGATTCGAAAAAAGGTCTCCGGGGCAAAAACTAGGTCACTAGGTCCAAAACAAGAAAAAAAATGTGAGCAAAGGGCTGTTTTTCAAATTTTTCTTCATGAAAAATTGGGCAAAGATAACTTTTATAAATCTAGGGGAGTTTTTGAAAAAGGGTCATCCGGGTCAAAAACTAG
>NW_026459502.1:0-16650 GCF_021730395.1 Mercenaria mercenaria | reverse complement strand
TAATCAAAATTTAAAAAACGAACTTTCAGGTTCAAAAAGCACTAATGAAAAGCTACAGCATCAATGATTTATGAAACAACTTTAGATATCTGTGTTTCTTTCATGTTAAACCTTCAGCAAACCACTTTTATGTTTTATTTATGCTATAAACAATGAAGCAAAGACAGTATCATTGTTCTTTGAACATCTTGAATGTCACTTTCTGAAGATGACAAAAGCTAAATAATTCTTTTTTTTCTATTGAAATTAAACTTTAAGTAATATTTTCGTTCACTTTTACAAATTTAAGCTGAACTTTCGACTGATTTAAAGGCAACCACTGTCACTAAAATAAAAAACTATCAAGAGCACTGCCTACGGGTGCCATTGCTCGTCTGCAAGTGCTGGACAATAGTAAGAAGAGTTATAGTTCAGATTTTTTAAGTACAAAAAAGGGCCATAATTCTGACAAAATGTTTGTTTGGTCAGCAATTTTTGTTGAATGGTGTACCGTATAAAGAGACGTAGAGGTCTTTCTGATAATTAAATCTAGAACGCAGTCTACCTTACTACTTAGTACCAACGTGCAAATTGGTACTTATAATACTAGGTGCGAAAATTTGCCGGTAGTTAAGTTGCGCCATCAATGACACATACTGGCATACAGGTGCCAAGAAAGAGTGCTACTTGTAGACTATAAGGCACAATAAAGAACTCAACAGACGTCTACGCAATCCTTAGTTTTTCCACTGGAAGCATTACTTCCTGCACTTTAAACTGTCAAAACACAATTACGTGTTGATGTCATATATTTGGTGCCATATATGCACTATGAAACAGAGCTTCCCTATTTCATCTATGTTTACATAAATGACATATTAAAATTGAAATAATATATAAGAAACATGTTTTAATATGGCCAAAGCTATATATACACAGCTGTCGTGTGAATACAGGGCTCAAATTTTGCACTCGCAAACTTGTTTGAGGACGAGGCAGTGACAGGGTTCTCCTCGCGTGCAGAAGACAGAAAACGTGTCATCTTTTGTTGGTGAGCCATTCTTGTTGAATGGTTTACCGTCACAAAGAGACGTAGAGGTCTATCTGATAATTAAATCTAGAACACGGTCTACCTTACTACTTCGTACCAACGCGCAAATTGGTACTTAAAATACTGGGTACGAAAATTTGTGTCGCCGTAATTTCGGCTGGTAGTTAAGTTGCACCATCAACAGTCAGGAGTGTAACTGTTTTAAGTTACATAACCTATTTCAGTTACTTTTTCAAGCATTTTATAACCCGTATTAGTTATAAGATATAGTTAACTCAGGTAAGTTATTCAAAAAAAGTCTTTTTGCTGTTCTCACAAAGTGACCTTTAAAGTGAAATTAGTAACAAACTGTGGTCAATCAAATTCTCTTTTAGTCTGATCATCACCTGATAAGCATAATGGGATGTTAAGAGTTTTATAGCTTTAAAACTTTTGCGTAAAACTTTATCATCAGCCTTGTGTAAAAATTTACTGCATAGCAGGATAGATATAAGTTCAAGGATTTAGGAAATAAAATTGCTTATTAAGTCCTCATTCAAAATGAGGAATTGGGCACAGGAGGCTTTGTAATATTTTATTATAACTGAAACAAGTTATGAAAGTAAAAGCAATAAACTCAAAAGGTATACCAAAGTGGTAACTTGATACAGATACACCCCTGACTGATCAATGACGCGTTTAGAATTATTTTGAGGGTCATTTTGAAAATTGAGGGTATGAAAGAAAATCTTCATCAAATTAAACAACAATAACAAGATTCTCGACAGCCGAACAAAAATTTATCTAAAAATAGACTGCGAAATCTGTACACACACACTTTTCTGCCTAACGAATTATTCCCATGGCTGCCGTGTAAAAAGTCACTTAATTTTAATGTATTGTGTACAATTCACTCCAGCCACAAGCATATATATTATTTATTAATTTAATTTGTGTATATTTTGCTAAACGTCAGATGAGACGCTTACTTACTGACATAAATTACCAAATTTCAAACGTACAGAGATATTTCCGGATCAAAGAACTCGTGGCGAGGAAGAACGCAGTCAACAGAACACACCTATTGACTGCAAGCTTCATAGTTAAAAAAGCAGTAATTTAAAAATGAGCTATAATTAACCACTTTTTGTTTCAATACGTTTTTTACTTCTAATGTGTTAAGAAGTTTGCAAAACGACGGATTACTAATATTTCGAAATCAAATTTTTTTGTTGATATGTTTGTTTGATAAGGCCAAACTTGGTTTCTACTATTGGAGAGTACACATAAGAGGCCCTGTCCGGGGGGAAACTCAGACGCACTATTACTTCCCCTTATCGGGTTAAAGGTAAGTAAGTAAGTAAGGTTACAAGTAAGTAAATTCTTTATTTATAGAGGGTAACCCATTTAGCAAAGCTAATCTTCCATAAGGCCTTCTTATGACTAGAATGAACAGTATGATCATAGTAACAAATAGGCCTATTTAACAGAAATCAAAGAAATCATATGTGCATTAAACATAAATAATAATAATAATAATAATAACTTTATTTTAAGAAGGTGACATATTAAGAGTACATAGTATACATACAACTTAAAACATGAAATGTAGTTAGCATTAAAATCCATTCATCCATCGATCCATTTTATACAGTTAAATCTAAAACAATGGCAATGAAGATGAGGTTTTGATTTCTATTGGCAAACAATTCCATACAATTGGCCCTGAATATAAAAGACTAGGCATACGTTTAAATATTTCACAGTTTGTATTTTGCAGAAACATTTCATTTATAAGGGTGTAAGCCAGTTGACACTTTATACATAAAACATGCCTTCTGGAAAATCCATATTTTAGTTGATTATGTTTCTTCCTTTCATGACAGAAATTAACTGCTAAGGCATGGAGGCACAAATATAAAAGGCGCTTAGGCCTAAAAAAAAAATATGTTTGTTTCCATGTAACCCTACGACCGTAAGTTTTACCGCCGACACGCAAATATTTTATGGCTAACAATTCGAGATCTGAACATATCCTTTAATGATTATAGGGATAAATTTAGTTGCACCCGACCTCGTCGCGCATAGTCACGAACGTTCCTGGTTCAGTGACATGTAAACAACATGGCGAAAAGCCTGTTATGTGTCCGGTAGACTCGAGATTCCGGTTTTCCACCCGCGAAAATCGAGAAGTTTTCTTTGATTCATATCGCGATAGTGGCGGAGTTATAGTATTTTTTTAAAGAATATTTAAAAATATATTGAACTAATCCAAATAATTTTAATGAATAATTTGGATTAAAATCACAAAACATTTATGAACTCTGAAGATGACTTGTATTTCAGTATATGTTTAAATACCACCAGACGATTCAAAGGTATAGAAAAATATTAATTCTCCGCTTTTTGAGTTCAATTTTTTTGATCATTGCGAAAGCAAGGAACATTAGGAAATACAATGATTTAGGGACAGTGTGTATCTCCTAGTGATATGAACTCACACCCGGCGAACAAACAAGACTTTATTTCGGATATCCAATTTGACCGTTACATCGACATTCCACAGACCTAGGAATATACCTATAAATTTACCTGTAAGGAGAAATGATGAATAAATGTGGTATGAACGGTTTTGGATCAAAACTATTGACGCTTAATGTACGGAATGTGAATCTTTATATTGTTAACGTCGATAGCACGAAGGAAAGGTACTTTTCATGGGCTGAAAAGAAATAGACCAGTTGAGCCAGTACGGTCATTATTTAATTACAGATGGAAATGGATTCAATTTATAAATGACTTCAAGTGATGGATTTATGCGCGTTTATTCTGATCACAGTCCGATGTTAGTTTTTAGCATGTCCTTACTGAAAGTAATCTCGCAAAGATTCAGTTCAGTACGATAAAATATTATGGGATTCATCTCATAAAGATGGTTTTTAATGCTCTTATTTGTAAAGCGCATTTAATTGATGACGTAACGGATAAGCTTCTGTCCTGGAATTATAAATAAAAAAATGTAAAAATTGCTTTATCAAATCTCGTCCATGGGGTTATCATTTAACTGTTTCGGAAAAACTGATTACGAATAAACCTAAACAACGAAATAAAAGCTTGTATTGATTAATCCTGACTGTAGAATTGCTAAAGGAGAATTTTCACATGCAAAACGAAACATGTTGGTTAGAAAATTCTGAGGTTAATCGAGTCAATTTTTTAACTTGGCAGGTCCAATTTTGCCAAAGCTAAGAAGAAGAGCTAAAAACAATTTTTATAGAAAAGGACAAATGTAAACTATCCAAACTTATGCAAACATCACCAAGAAAATTTGAAAAATTTAAATAAATTCGAAAGAAATCTAAAAATGCGTCTACTGATTTAAATTTTGATGACTTGCAAAGCATTTTTCACAAAGTTCTAATAGCAGTCTGATGATTTAAATATTGAATCGAATTTCAAAGTACACGTGATAATGTTTTAGATGTTATAGCAGCTTGATTGTGTTATCAGAATAGAAGAAATTCGCAAAACAATGCTCTTGTTGAAAAGAAACAAAAGTAGTGATTTTGAAAATAATGTGGCTGCTTTTTTTTATCGATGCGAAAATTATTTATATCGCTTAATTGTGTACCAAATTTAATTATATATTCGATAGTGGTAGCTTCCCGATGCATGGAATAAAGGAGTCATTGTTGCCTATATTTAAAAAAGGTGATGTAAATGAGTGTGCAAATTATAGAGGCATTACCCTTGTGAATGTCATAGCACAATATTTTCTTTATTACTGAGCAACAGAATTAACAAATGGTGTGAGAATGAACATGGTTTTTACGCTTCTCAGTTCGGTAATTCCGAGATGGTCACTCTACTTCTGATGCAATATTTCTGTTACATGCTGTCATTCAAAAGGTTTATCTATAATTCCCAAGATATGGTTATATTTGTAGATTATAAACGATCTTTGATACTGTCAGCCGTGAGGCATTATGGTAGAAACTTATTAAATCATTATAAGTTGCAAGATGATTAGAATGATTAAGTCAATATAAACAATAGTTCATCATGTGTACGTATGTCAAGCTCAATGAAAAAGTCCAGAGTTTTTCAATGTCACTATCGGCTTAAAGCAGGAGAGAAACCCTTGTCACCGATATGTTTATTCATTTTTGTTAATGATTAAAGTTGATAATATTGAAAAGAACACTTTGACTGATGAATTGACTTAGACTTATTGTCAAAATATATTTAATTTATTTGCAGACGATATTGTTTTATTCACCACTGAGCCAAGAGTCTGCAAGCACAAATTGACATCTATGGCACTAATCTGTTAAATGGGGCTTAGAAATTAACATAGATAAACTAACATCTGTATTATTGAGAAACGAAAATGCAATCATAACGTAGAATTTTTTCATAATGAAAAAAATGTTGATAAATGTTGACAGTTTTATTATTTTAGGAATTAAATTAACACGTACAGAACTTTCAGAGATGGCTGTTAAGCTTCTAGCATGAATTCAAGCTCTTAGAGCAATATTTTAATCTTCTGTCCTTATTTGATCGTGTGGCTATTTATTTTAAAACAAATTGTCTTTATTTAATTCATGGTCCTACCTATTATAGCTATCTGGCGTCAGAAGTTTGGTGTGTCTAACAAGTAAAAAGAAATGACAAGTACATGTTCTTTGTAAATACCTCCTGGGTGTTAAAAGTCAGACCCCAAATTATGTGGTGTATGGTGAAATTAGGGGTGCTACCATTGTCTGTTGTTTGTAAAATAATGCAATGAAATTTGGTTATAAGATCATGAAGAACCTAATACTGCTAATATGATATTTAATCTGATCAGTTAGAACATTTCTATTTGCTGGTCAAATCAAATTAACTCTATTATAGATCACCTGGTTACACGTGATATACGCAAGAACTGATAAAATGTGAACTATTTCCGTTGTTGAAACAGATTAATGATCAATTCATTCAGATGAGTGAATCTATAAATGCTAGCCTAAATTGGACCAGTAACTGTAAATAAAAAACGTCTTCTGTTTGAGGATTATATTGTGAAATAAAAAAATACTGAGTTAACGAAAATTGTTTTTTACTTGCATGAGATTAGTTCACATCAGCTGAAATTGAGATTGGAGATATAATAGTATAGATAGTAATAACAGACTATGTAAGGGAATTGTAACCAAAATGTTGTGGAGTCATAATATCATTTCATTCATTGATGTAGTAAATATACTGATATTAGAAAAAAGCACCTTGGTAATACACAATGGCCCACTGTGCAAAAATTTAATAATTTAATGTCTTCAAAAAATGCGAAGGTGCTTGTTAAGATAGCTAAGTTTATTAAAGAAGCCACACAATATAGAGTTGATACACTTAAAAACAATACTACATAATGTAACGTAGATTATTGTATATGTTTTGTTGTTTAGAAGTTTCCTAACATTTTTGTTTTCTTCTGTAATTTATATGTTTGTTTATTGTATGCATACACTTTTACTTTTTTGAACTGTATATGTATACATGTATTTGTATCAATTGTTAATATGCCATGTTCCAATTATATTTGTTAATGGCCAAAGGCATGTGTAATGCCGAATTTGCCGAATAAACCTTGAACCTTGAACCATATCGAGTTCAAAAGTTCTGCCCCTAGTCAATCAAAAACTCGGTGAATTTCAATACTGTTCGCCGCCACAAGCGGAAGTATGGCAGTAGGCGGAGCGTCATATACTAATTAGCTACTGACAGATGTCAATCACGCCACGCGCCGACTGACACGTGGTTATCTCGCGGTTTGTATTTAGTACTTCATTATGAAAGGTGTTTATGATCAAGGTGTAAACGTTAATTGATAAACAATTCGTAGAAGAGCAGTCTATTATCATGTTTGTACACATGTTCAGGGGTCACGCTGTCGGTAGCACTTGAGCCATTTGCGACAAAAGATTAAATTGTGGCCCCGAAAATCTCTAATTGGCAAAAATGGCCCGAAGCAATGTCTGTCTGCAAAGCTATGAACTTTGCCTGTTACACAATGTTTACTGAACGAAAGGAATCAGTGTAGAAAAAAAACTTGTATGAACAACATCTTTATTGAAAGCGGGAGCAAATTTTCAACAATTTTATTTGATTAGTAATTTAATTTATACAGGCCTCGACCTTAGCGGTGGACCGTTGGACCGACGCAACCAAAATCGGCAGGTCCACTATCAAAAGTTGGGTAGACCGACGTCTGCAAATAAAATAAAAACCCTTAAAGTGGAAAAATATGGTGATGGGGGTGGGGGATCGTACCCATATCGGCGAATTCACAAAACGAAAGTTGATTTGCCTTAGTACGCATTCTACAGTTATAAGCATTGGCGAGTTAAAGTCAGGCTAGCACGAATGGACTACTCCACCGATCGGGTGAGTGGTTTTTACGTGGTAACTTTACAAATTGAGTAATTACATCAGGCAAAATTACCTGGATTGACTGGAATTACCCGCGAATCGTAAAAATAATCAAAACGTCATGCTGGTAATTTCCACGTGCGCCCTGTCGTAATACTTAATTTACATCGCAGTTACTTTTGACACAAAAAAACGCGCGTAGTGCATTCATTTTTAATATATTCGCTTCAGATATTCAACACCGCTTGAGAACTAATACAGTTTGAATTCTATAACAATTTAATAAGATATCGACAGGAATGTAGGCAAAATTTTTTTAAAACGATCAAATTTTCATATAATGTTTTGTAAAATTTCAGACACGCGCGATCTTGATTATTTATTCCTTTTTAAAGTAAATAAACGGTACATACTATGGTAATAAAATTCAGACTTTTGACCAGAAAGTACAAAAAACACAATTAAAAAATCTTAAATAATGAAAAAGCGGCAGCAATTTAAATACATGAGTAAAACGATTTTTTGGCAAACTGATTTCTGTTAACAACGGCAGAATAGGTTACGTGACCTCATGAACGTAAATAGAAATGTGGTTTTAAAATGAGGCAGTATGATGTCGTTGCGATTTTAATAAGTTTTAAATGATCTTCGTACATATATTTTTTGACACAACACTTTGTTAGATTTCTTCTCAAACAATAATGTAAATTTCTTGAGGGCAAATAGGTCAGTATCGTTCACGATCTGACACATTTACATGTCAGTTTATTCGGGATATTGCACATTCGCTTTTAAAAATTAAAGAAAAACTTTTTTACTGATTTCTTCTCAACAATTGAAGGAATCGAGAAAGTACGATCAGACAGTGATGTGTCACATGGCGCGAAAACATGACGTAATGCAATGACAATCTCGTGGAAACTATACCGCTTTGATCTCCACTGCAGATGCCACAATAACCGACACACTTCTTTTAGCTCTTTGAGGGGGTGTTAATTGATGATGAAAACGAGGCCAATTACTTAGTTTATCATCAGAATGATTACCGATAATTGTTGATGTTTTTTTTTTTTTTCACTTTCAACACTGGTGCTGATTGTGTCCATATTTTGGGACACTTTCAAAATAATTATTTTTTCGGGATAACAGATTGCTACAGTCTTCCATTTTTAATTATTTAGAAATAAGTCCTGTTTCTTTGAGTCATATGAAGTTATGACGTCTACAGCATCACAATTTATGAGATAGAATTGGAGGTCCACTAAAGTCTGAGCAGGTCTACTAGATTTTAGCAGTTGGTGAACCTGCTGGCAACTGCTGAAGAAAGTTTAGGTTGAGGCCTGATTAGGCAGTAAATTGGCGATAATAAGGTTACTAAACACTGAAATGTTCTGACACCTACTAAAAAAAAATAAAAAAAAAAAAAAATTCCCTACCTACCGACCCCCATTTTTTTCAGCATGTTACAGGAAACAAACATATTTTTTTTTTTTATGCCTTATCAAATCTTTGAATATTAAGTAATTTCAAAGCTTGACCAAAATCTTGAAATTCGTTACCTAAAATAGTGCGTCAGACTCGTTTTTGTAGTCTTATAATTTTGTTTGTGTTAATTATAGACGTTTTTCCCCAAATAATAACACAGTAATTCAGGTGCGGTTGAATATATGCTTTATAAAACAAAGTTCGATATGATACTGTTAAAAAATCTCTGATTCTTTACAATAGCCAAATATATGATGCTACTTTTTTGCAAACATGTTTAATACGAGTATCCCACTTAAGATTATCTTGAAAGTATATGCAAAGAAGTTTTTCGCCTGAACTTTGTCCAAGTAAAATATCTTTGCAGTTAATCAGGTAAAGCACGTTTTCTTTGAGCAGTGGCAATGAAAATTACTTAAAAAGTAAATTTTATTTACCGTCGCTTTGTGAAACAATGAACATAATCTCTGTTGAGTTTTTTGAGCGGCCCCATTCTAAGAACAGTCAAAACCAATTACATCTTACCCCAAGCAATTTGCTGGTACCCATTTACAGCTGGGTCGACTGAGGCAATCGTGATAAAGTGCCTTGCCCAGGGACACACCGCAATGGGAGTAGCCAGGAATCGAACCCGGTGAAGGGAACCAAAGAGCTATAAAAATAATTTTTTATACTTCTTTGAGGGAACCCGGTGCCTTCACCTCCGTAGGAAAGCGTCCTAGCCCTCTCGACCAATGCGGATTGGCTATTAAAAGACCTAACACTATAACTAACACTTACCTGCGTAAAATTTAATAAAGAGGAAACGCATATAATTCTCTGAAAAATATGGGTTGATTTATTATTTTCAGAATGGTTTTAGGGAAAAGTATTCAAAATTATAACATATCACAACCAAAGTCAATCTGTTATCTTAAAGGTTTACTAACATGGATTAATATGCTGGATACGCAAAAAGCGTTTGATGGTACAATTTTATGAAATAAACTTCAGCATATATGGGGATTGAATCAGTGGAATGGTTTCGCTTGTATTTGGTTTAAATTATTTTCACAACATGAATACAAATATACAATAAAGGATTGGACAGGAAGCTTAATAAGCTTAAGGTTGCCCTCTCCCTATAACAACTATGTGCATGCATAGTTCATGGCAATATTATTATTATTATTATTATTATTATTATAGGTTATTAGATTTGTATCGAGAAATATGCATGAGTTCTGCAGCGGAAATATTGTGCGGCGACTTTAGGAGCGCAATATTTTTCCGCGAAAGAACGAGTGCATATTTCTTGATGAAAATCTAATAATGTTTTTATTACATACGCATCTACACCTAAAATTATTATATAAATGATACAAATTTGTTATTAAGCCTGGGTGAAATTGAAAATATCGTCGTTAAAAAACTTTTAAACGCGACGACATGCATGAAACTGACGTCACAAATGACGTCACAAACCCGATATGAATTTGAACGTCAATATGGAAAAATATTGACGTTTCATATTTCATTTAAACTTAACGGAGTTATTAAATAAGTATGTAATAATCATTATTATTATTATTATTATTATTATTATTATTATTATATAAAACTTCAAACGAAGTGGAAAATTGCAAGCTTTTAGTAAAGAATATTTCCAAAGGGGGAAGTTATATAGTGGCTATCTTTAAAGATTTCCGTACGGTTGGAAATATAAGAAGAAAAAACAACAAATAGAAAAAGTAAGAAATTGACGACAAAACTAGTGGCAATTACATTCTAACTGTTACTATCACCAGGAAGGTCTAATACGGGGAGTAGAAACTCCGTATAAATCAATACATTTATCTGTACTATGCTGTCGTCCATACCTGTAAATATCGACCAGTCGTTAGCGATCGATATTTTGTTTTCGCCACTATCGATTAGCGCGTAATTAGCATATTACCTAATGTTAATCATGGAGCTATAGCACTTATTGTTCAAAGGGTTTACCAGTCACATGTTAAGTGGCGATAATTAGATGATCAGAGATTGATCTAAAGGGATTCTGAAGCAAAAACAGCATGCGACTGCATGTGGTGATATGCTTAATTATTAGAATTAACTCGAGCTCACTTTCCTGAAGAAATATTTTACCACGTAACTTCAAACCTTTATCAAGGGGCCGATTTTTGTTGGATTTGAATAAAAAAAAATGGAAAATAACAGAAAGCTGACACTTTTCTTAATCTTGTAGAGCCATAATAATTATTGTTTATAATGTCAGATTTCTACATACAGAAACAAACATTCTTCTTGAACGTAGGGAATGTTTTAAACGAAATTGTTGTTTAAACTCCAAAAATTAGTTTAATAAATTTAATCTTAAAACTGATGTGTGAAAAATACAATGTATTAAATTAAAATAACAATATTTTTTTTAAAAAAGGCCGACAACGAAGTTACATTTAGTATTCCGAACTTTTAGATAAAACTGCAGAAAATCATCTAGGTTTAACACGCATTTAAATGGTGAAGAACAGAGCAATATCATAAACAAATATTTTCAGGCAACAGTTTACAGTTTTGACTTGCTATTTTCATTAAAATATGTCCTAATTTTTTTATTCTAAATACTCTGAATCAACAAGGCAAATATCATGTAAAAAACGACATCTTTCTCTCTGGGTAAGACAAGTCTAGATTTAGCCATTTTCACAGGGCGAAAAGTAACATTAATGTAGATATTTTCCATTTAAAAACAGATGCAGGCAATAATTTCATGGCAGAACTTTTGTTTTCAACAAAAAATTCAACAAATGCTTTCCCAGATTTTCACTGAAAGGACGAGTTAAACTGTAAGGCGTTTGTGTTTGAGTAATAGCAGAATAACCTACGGCATACGCTTCGATCGATTGGACGACAGCATCAGATAAGATAAATGCCAGTTTCCAGTCCCCGTATCAGTTGTTCCAGCTATCACTTGATACAGTTAATTTTCACGTAAGTGCACTTCTTGTAGATCGAAATCTTATGGATTTAAGAATGTAACGCTGAACAGCAGTAAAGAATTCTACGTTGGTTTCATCTGATAGGGCAGGATTACCTTGTAAAATAACATTTAATGTAGGAGTGCAAAACTGTGATATGACATTAAACAATTGTATTCTTAAGTAAGAATATCTCGGGCATACGAAAAATAGTGATAAGGAGTTTCTACATCCCCGCAGTCACAATATGGAGACTCAATGTAGGGATAGTACACGTTTTTTGTGTATTAACGTCTGCAGAAGCCCACGGGATTGTTTGTGACCGAGACCGAAGGTCGAGGTCACAAACATATCCCAAGGGCTTCTGCAGGCGTTAATAAACAAAACAAAACGTGTATTGTCGCTATTCTTGCATAAAAAAACATTACACGACGACTAAATGCATTGTTTTCATATGTGATGACTTGACGATTCCGGTACATTTTTTATTTACCATTCTTGTTGTTCTTGGAAACGGTAAACATGTTTTAAATATCCATAACCGGGGCGCACATAACAACAACACTATTAAAAGCGTGATTTGAAGGTTTTTGAGCATCATATTTTTATTTTTAGTTATTACAAACGTTACATTACCCATAATTTTGCATATAACTTAAAAATTTGATAAACAGGAACACAATTATTTTAAGAATAACAACTTTACTTTCGAATTATTTTGAGTACGAACAAATAGAGTACGGATGAGTACGAAGCTAGTGACTAGCTTTCGAGGTTTATTATATGAATTCTGCGAAAAATCAGGTAAAAACAAACCGACTGATGGTAACAAAATTCATTAATATAATACCTAAAAACGGGCAATAGCACAAGTTACACGCGATACTTATTTATTCACAGTTATTTACAATAACTGAACAGACGCTTTGTAAAGGGAATAAACTCTAAGAGAAGCTAGTGCGTACATTGATGGGGGCAGTACGTTTGGGGTTGGAAACTGATACAGCTAAACATACTATGGATTACATTGTATCTATAATGCTACAAGAAGAGGTTATTATGGAAGAAACAAGAGGCAGATGCCAAATATCAGTCTGCGCAGAAATACATACGTACGTCCCTTGCAAAGCATTTCAAAAATAAAAATCATGTATTAACAGCACGTGCATTGCCTTGTTTGCACACGATTTTTCTCCCGTTTATACATGGGTGGATCCAGTGAAAAAAGTAGTTTTTATGCAAGAATAATCTTTTTGTCATAAAGCTCAGAAAATAGAGAGCTGCATTGCGTACTTAGCCTTGTATGGAGTATTTGAGTTTTTCTTACTCCTATCAGAAAGTACTTTGGAACAGGGGGAATATCATTATTTAACATACATTTAAAGGACGCTTAAGAACAATCATTACACATTTCATTAAAACTGATGGAAGGAAGGAATTGTAATAAAATGCAGTATGTGTGAATATAGTCTGAATATTTTCAGCATTTCTAGGGGTACCTAGCTGTGGTCTCTTTCTACATTAGATCGAACAAGATCTGAAGGATAGGACGGTGTGAGGTTATTTTTCATTTTATAAAACAGAACTAACTTATGCTTTTTCTTTCTGTTTGCAAGTGGTTCCCAACCAACTTCAGATAAGAGTTTGTCAATAGAAACGAGTTTTGTTGTTCCAGTTACTATTCTTGCTGCTTCATGTTGGTTTTTTAAGTCTGTGTGTAATTGTCAAAAAGAACATCGTCATATTCAAAAATAGGTCTAATGAATGATTTGTAGATCACCTCAAGAGAATTTCTGTCTAACTGAAATTTTAACTTTTTTATGACATTTATTCGCAACCAGGCTTTCTTTGTTATGTAGTCAATTTGTGTAGTCCACCTAAGATCATTGGAAAGAAAAATGCTTAAGTGTTTATGATTATAGACTTCGTTTATTTGTTGATCTTGCATTAATAAAGGTGGATAATAAGCTCTATCTTATTTGTGGGATATCAATAACGTCTCGGTTTTAGAAGGGTTTAAATTCACTAGCCATCTTGATGTCCAGTATGAAGATTGGAAGTTAAAATAGCAGAAGCAGTATTTGGATTTTCAACTACTATTGAAAGGCTCGTATCATCTGCTAATAGTCATATATGAGCTTGAATATCTAGGACAATGCAGTTGATGTAGATGAGAAATAAAAGAGGGCCAGGGATTGATCCTTGGGGAACCCCTGCAGTGAGTTACCTTTTGAACTGATTTGCAGCCAGGGAGTATAACACTTTGTCTCCGATTATGCAGGTATGAGGAATACCAGCATAATAAGGATCCAGAGCTTCCAATGGACAAATGTTTATAAATGAGACCCTTGTGCCAAACACGATCAAATGCCTTACTTATGTCATAAAAATATAGCCTTTATTTCTTTACCAGAATCAATAGCTTTTGAAAATAAGTTGTGGATATGTGTAAGTTGGTTACTGTACAGCCAGCGAGAATAAAACCAGACTGCAGAGGAGAGGGGATGTTATGGTCATGAAGAAGATTGAAAGTATATTTGAAGACAATTTTTTCAAACACTTTATTGACAGGACTTATGAGAGAAATAGGACGGTAGTTATTTACAAGAGAAGGATCTCCAGACTTAAAAATAGGTGTAACGTTAGCGTTTTTACAGCTGTCTGGAACTGTAGAAATACGCAATGAGTAATTAAAGAGGTCACACAAAGGACCGGGTAGTTCTAAAGAAAGCTCACAAAGGATACGATTATTAATACCATCAGGGCCAGCGGCTTTACCTAGTTGGAGAGATTGTAAGACAGATATTACTTCCTCTGGGGAAATAGTAATACTAACAAGGACATCGCGATCAACAGTTGTAGGTGTGGTAGCGGGAGTGCTGAGTTTTCATCTACACGTGTTTGACCAACAAAAAAAATCGTTGAACAAGTTGGCTTTATCAGGCATATCTTCTATTTTATATATCACCATATGACAGGTGAGGAATAGAGGAAGGTGTAGATGGTTTTATGAAAGATTTCAGACAATACCACCAACTTTAAGTTTTGTTGGTGTTGGAATTCTGATTTTAACTTTTTAGAAAGAAGATCCAACTGTTGACTCTTTGCAACACTGATTTTATTAACTATATGGTTGCGGAGGTTTCGAAATTTTTTAGCTCGTATTTATCTTGTAGAAGTCAGTTTGTTCATATAAATAATGCTATGTCTGATCCTGAAGTTCACGAAATAGTATGTGGGGTTTCCGCAGGGTAGCATACTCGGGCCCCTTTTATTTCTTTGCTATTTTAATGACATGAGTTCAAGTATTAGTTCCAAATGTAACGTGATACTTTATGCAGATGGCTGTAACCATTCTCTTCTCTCAAAAAGATCATAACATTTTAGTGATAAACTTGATGATGGGACAAACAGTTAGAAAGTTGTAGCGAACGGTATATCAACATAAACTTTCCCTCAAAATGAACAAAATTGAATGCTAATTGTTTGGCTCTTAACCTAGCCAGACTAGTCTAAGTAAGACAGAGGATTTCACTGTCATCTGTACTGATAATCATACTATTAAGGCACACAGTTCAGTTAAATATCTTAGGTCTGTTCTTGGTGGTTATCTCTTGGAATTCTATCGATAGTAATATTGTGAAAAAGTAAATTATAGAATTAAAGTCTTGTACAGACAAAGTAGTTTCCTAAATAAATCAATGTGCGCAACTCTATGCAATTCACTTATTCAATGCCATTCTGATTATGCTTCAGTGTTGTTATATTTTCTGGTCCTTTGGGATCATGGAGTCCATTCAATAAAAGGGTAATAGAGTTCCGTTTAAGCCGGTTCTAGGGGGCGTGAGAGGTGTTGCACATTTCATTACCTCTCATGAACAGACTCAATCAAACCAAGTCTGCTATTTTTCATTTTGGTTGCATTCTTTGCTTGCAAAGGATCTTTTTACAGATTTTATTGTTCATCCTGGTATAGCGGCCTTTCCAAACAGCCTAAGAGCAGACTTCAGGTTGCACAAACTAAAATAATTAGGTTCATTAGTAATGTTAACTGTAGAACATCTTTAAGGACTATGCTATTTCGACAATGCAAAATTCGTATGTAAAACTGAGATTGTCGTAACAACGCGCGAAATGCACGGGGATCAAAAAGAAACTAATAATTATAAGAAAATGTATCTCCGAATAAATTATAAAGTATCAATGACACTCAAAAACATGTCCCAACAGTGCACTAGAAGAAAATGCATAGAAATTTTCGGGGTAAGTATTTGGTACCGTAAGTCTCTCATATATATACAATATATATATTCTTAAGTCAAGGATATGTCAGTGTAAATGAGCTGAGCGTTAGCTTTCTAAGAAAACGCCGTTAAATTATGTTACACGAATCACACATGCACCGCTCTTTTACAAAACTGTGTCCGCCATGTTTTCTTCAGTGAACGAAATAAAAGGAGTATTTTACCTTAGATTTCCTTATTGTAGAGTACGATGACTTTCTAATCTAAATAAAACATCACTTTTTTATAACATCCCACTGTCCGATCTTCTGATCACTTAACGATCACTCACAGTTACAAAATAAAACCAACGTGTCATCAATTATCACTTTACACGGCTTCATGGACATCACGCCTCTAACATTAAATTTGTAATCATGCGCCAAACCCAAAAAAATGATGAAAGATCGGGACTTTTCAAAGACATGTTTTATTTTCCCGTTTTCCTGAATTCTACCCTTTAAACAACCGAATTGTATGCACAGAAAAAACGAAACAT
>NW_026459501.1:0-16611 GCF_021730395.1 Mercenaria mercenaria | reverse complement strand
ATTGTGTACTGACAAACAATTCCCTCAGATTTCACAGTGTTATAAGAGTAAGAAACCATGTAGCAGACAGTGTTTATATTATTTGCAAGAATTTTTCTGTGGGGATTCAAAAATTGACAAATTAAGCCTTTATCTTCATCTACTTTCACAACTAGGAGAGCACAAAAGTCAGGGCATATAAACTGAAAACGTACTACTGATGGTTTGCAATGAGATACATATTGTCATGTTAATGTTGCAATACTTGTATTTTCGGTATGTGCTTACAGACTTTAGGACGAGGTTTTTTAAAATGCAGAAGGGGACTGTAGTCCAAGAAGCTCTGAAAACTGTTTACTGCCTCCTAAATTGCCATTGTATTTCATCTAACAATTGATGTCCAGAATTATAAGCCATCATTCATCAAATCACAATGCACAAGTCCTGTTCAAATGATGAATTTTTACACCCTATGCAATATTTGCGCAGGAACTGAAAAGGTGTTGAAGTATATTGCACCCCTTGGCTGTAACAGGAATTTGGATCTTATGTCATTATCTTATAAAGTGGTTACTCTGTTGGGATTAACTACAGGACAGCGTTGTCAAAAACTGTTGTTCATAGATAATAGAAACATCATATTTGAAGATAATGCTGTGAAAATTAGAATCTGAGATTTACTGAAACAGTCAAACACAAAAACACATTTACAGGAACTTTTTATTCAAGAATTTACACCAAATACAAACCTTTGTGTAGTGGAAGCATTAAAATGCTATATAGAAGTTACCAAACATTTAAGAGCAAAGGCAGATACACAATTCTTCATTTCATACTGTAAACCTTACAAACCAGTTACAAAGGCAACAATTGCAAGATGGATCAAAACGTTTTTGAAATTAGGTGGTATAGAAACACATTTAAACCTCACAGCATTCAGTCAGCATCATGTAGTTTAGCGGCATTACATATACTAATAGACACGGTGCTGAAAACTGCCGGATGGAAACAAGAAAGCACTTTCAGAAAATATTACAATCGACCGGTAACAAATAATTCAAATTTTAGTGTATCAGTGTTAAATGCTGGTGTCTGAAACACAAGTAACATGTAATTAACATAATGTATTAAATAACAAATAGTTTTTGAAATTCTAATTTGTTTTAAGACTTAGAACTATTTTATCGTGTATGAAACTCATGATGTTTTTGGAAGGTACTGTTAGCTGGTCACAAAAATTGATAATTACATTTATACGCGATAATATCCTATGATGATTTAAAATTGGTTGTCAGTATAAATAAAATATAGAAGTTTACGACACTTTCCCATATATATATGAATTGTTGTCTGTGTTTACATGGACTCTAAAAAATCTCATATAATTCTGATAGGCCACTTCACGGGGGAGGAACTGTTACACGAGACTCGGTTGTGGAGGATATCATGTTACAGATTTAGGATGCTTCTGTTACAGTATTCCTGGATAACGTTACAGCATTCGGAGGATAATAATAGCTGTCGGTATTTTTTTTGCCAAAGATGTGGTAAAGATTGATCTCTTTTTCCAAAAATAAAAATTGTTTTCCTAGATCAGTGATATGCACATCTGTTGAGACATAGCTTAACCTGCGAAACACGGTATATTGATGTCAATCAAGCGTTTTATAACAAAATTTGAAATTTTGATAGAAAAATATCTAAAACAGATTGATTAAAAGATATTCAAACAGTATTTCATGCAAATTTGCATTGATTAAAACCCTCTTCAGGCATGGACTTATAATACGAGATAGAAAAATTACTGTTGGTCTAATATTTCGTGGTTTTATAGAATGTTGCAGTTTAGCAGGATAAGTTACAGTTGTGGGGTGCTGCTTCTGAATGTGTTACAGATTTAGGATTCTGTTGTTAGATGTAAATACTGCTAAACAACATTTATTTTGTCATTTGAGGCAGTCAGACATGTACTAGAGTGGCGTTGCTGTAACAACGTTTAAAAACACACTCTTTTCCAAGCAAATTGACGGATCGTTTAAACAATCTCTAAATACATCGGTTGTTAAATGTTTTTCATAACCTCTAAATAAATCACCAAAGATATCGCGGAGCGAAATCGAAAAATGTTTCAAGTGTTTCTTTATTTATATTCACATAGATTAATTACTTTCGTTCAAATCTAAAAAGAGAGTGAGTTACTATGGTTATAAGGTAACTCCTAATTTCTGAACAACCCGAATTTAAATGTGCTCGTGCTCGCGTTTACGCAATGCCTACAGGAACCGCCTCGGTAGCCTAGTGGTAGAGCGTCCGCTTCAAGTGCGGGAGGTCGTGGGTTCGATCCCCGGCTGCGTCATACCAAAGACGTAAAAAATGGTACTAGTAGCTTCCTCGCTTGGCGCTCAGCATTAAGAGGATAGTGCTAGGGCTGGTCAGCCCGGTGTCAGTATAATGTGACCGGGTGGGGTATCATGCCACGTGTCTACGGCGTGATATTCCAGTGAGGCAGCACTATAAAGTTGGGCATTGTGCTCACTGCTACAAGTAGACACCGTCGTTTATATGACTGAAGAATTTTTGACAAAAGACTTTAAACCCGAACACACACATACACGCAATGCCTACAGTACTGAGACATGCCTTCTAATGGCGCACAGCCCTGAAAAGCCCTTGACACTGTCATACACACAAAAACAAAAACGCATATATTTTTAGAAGAAAATCCTGAAACATTATACATTTTAACTATGAATTGCGTATAAAATCCTCTGTTAAATGATATAGGCTCCTAACTGTGACCAAACAGATTCAATGCTTCAGATTAGCCTATCTGATTGTGCATGCTTGCCAGATCTTCATTGCGCAGATGCATATGATGACTCGATGGTTGTTCCAACAGTAAACACGTATACATGTTTAACAAAAATAGAATCTTTTGTTATTTGAAATAAAGTTTTATTGCACATGTGCGGGTTGTCGTGAGAAAAGCCAATTAATTTCTTAAGTTCTCCATTACCGATTCCGAGAGGATATTTTCTTTTAAGCTTATATGTAATTGAAATCGTTGATTAAGACACGCATTACCAAGCTCCTCTGAAGCTAGGACACATCGTTTGCTAGCTTAATACATGTAGCATAAACAGGTACTATTTATGAAAGAACAGCTTATTAAAATGCAAACGACGATTCAATGCGAATTGTTGATTATGGTATCATATACATTGGATATAGAACACTAGCTTTCCATTGAAAATGTTTATATATGATATCATTTTAATATATATAGCTGTTGAATCAGATTTAGAATTTCGAAATTAGAAAAAAAATGCACTTGGTATAATATGTTTGTTACATCTTACAAAAAATCCCGCATAATTCATGATATCTAAATTTTATTTGCTATCCTGGTATTGTATATTGTCAAAATGTATTCCAAAAAGTATCATCCTAAATCTGTAACACATCCAGAAGAAGCACCCCACAACTGTAACATTCTATAAAACCACGAAAAATTAGACCCACATTGATGTTTCTACCTCGTATTATAACTGCATGCCTAAACAGGGTCTTTATCGATGCAAATGAGCATAAAATATGGTTGAAACATATTTTGATCAACTTCTTTTAGATTATTTTCTATCAAAATTTCGGATTTTGTCATTAAACGCTTGATAGAGATCAATATACTGTGTTTCACGTGTTAAACCATGTCTCAACAGACGTACATACCATTGATCTAGAAAAACAACTTTTACTTTTGCAAAAAAGAGATAACATCGACAGCGATTATTATCCTCCGAATGCTGTAACGTTATCCAGGAATACTGTAACAGTAGCATCCTAAATCTGTAACATGATATCCTCCACAACCGAGTCTCGTGTAACAGTTCCTCCCCCGTGACTTAGCATAGTAGAATTGAAAGATTAAACGAGACTTACCTGTTGAAGTTTAATAAAAATTCTGTTATGCTAAGTGGCTAGGAATTATATGCCCACCTGACCCCACCCTTAGGTAAACAAGAGGACCATGATGGTCCTGAATCGCTCACCTCTTCCCACATGACCCAAGTTTTGAGTATGACGTCGTTTTTTCTATTATTTGACATAGTGACCTAGTTTTTGAGCTCATGTGACCCAGTTTTGAACTTGACCTAGATATTATCAAGATAAAAATTCTGACCAATTTTAATGACGATCCATTGAAAAATATGGCCTCTAGAGAGGTCACAAGGTTTTTCTATTATTTGACCTATTGACCTAGTTTTCGAAGGTACGTGACCCTGTTTTGAATTTTACCTAGATATCATCAAGGTGAACATTCTCACTAATTTTCATGAAGATCTCATGAAAAATATGGCCTCTAGAGAGGTCACAAGGATTTTCTATTTTTATACCTACTAGCCTAGTTTTTGACCGCACGTGACCCAGTTTCGAAACTGACCTAGATATAATCAAGGTGAACATTCAGATCAATTTTCATGAAGATCCTTGAAAACTATGGCCTCTAGAGAGGTCAAAAGATTTTAAAAATTTTAGACCTACTGACCTAGTTTTTGACCGCAGTTGACCCAGTTTCAATCTTGACCTAGATATCATCCAGATGAACATTCAGACCAACTTTCATACAGATCCCTTGAAAAGTATGGCCTCTAGAGAGATCACAAGGTTTTTTTATTATTTGACCTACTGACCTAGTTTTTTAGGCACGTGACCCAGTTTCAAACTTGACCTAGATATCATCAAGGTGAACATTCCGACCAATTTTCATGAAGATCCATTCAAGGGTATGGCCTCTAGAGAGGTCACAAGGTTTTTCTATTTCAAGACCTACTGACCTAGTTTTTGATTGCAGTTGACCCAGTTTCAAATTTGAGCTATATATCATCAAGATAAACATTCAGACCAATTTTCATACAGATCCCATGAAAAATATGGCCTCTAGAGAGGTCACAACGTTTTTTCATTATTTGACCTACTGACCTACTTTTTGATGGCACGTGACCCACTTTCGAACTTGACCTAGATATCATCAAGATGAACATTCTGACCAATTTTTATGGAGATCCATTAACAAGTATGGCCTCTAGAGAGGTCACAAGGTTTTTCTATTTTTGGACTTACTGACCTAGTTTTTGACCGCACATGACCCTGTTTCAAACTTGACCTAGATATCATCAAGATGAACATTCAGACCAACTTCCATACAGATCCCATGAAAAATATGGGTCACAAGGTTTTTCATTATTTGACCTACTGACCTAGTTTTTGATGGCACGTGACCCACTTTCGAACTTGTCCTAGATATCATCAAGGTGAACATTCTGACCAATTTTCATGAAGATCTAATGAAATATATGGCCTCTAGAGAGGTCACAAGGTTTTTCTATTTTTAGACCTACTGACCTAGTTTTTGACCGCACGTGACCCAGTTTCGAATCCGACCTAGATATCATCAAGATGAACATTCAGACCAATTTTCATACAGATCCCATGAAAAATATGGCCTTTAAAGAGGTCACAAGGTTTTTCTATTATTTGACCTACTGACCTAGTTTTTGAGGGCACGTGACCCAGTTTCAAACTTGACCTAGATATCATCAAGGTGAACGTTCTGACCAATTTTCATGAAGATCTTGTGAAATATATGGCCTCTAGAGAGGTCACAAGGTTTTTCTATTTTTAGACCTACTGACCTAGTTTTTATTGTGACCCAGTTTCGAACTTGACCTAGATATCATCAAGTTGAACATTCTGACCAACTTTCATAAAGATCCCATGAAAAATGTGACCTCTAGAGTGGTCACAAGCAAAAGTTTACGGATGGACGGACGTTCCTACATATGGATACTTGTGTGCTACTCTTTTGTTCTCTCTATTGTTCTTTTAGCCACGTAAGAGAAAAATAGCCACAAAAAAGCCTTACAGAATGAATGACATCAAAGAAAAAGTACTGTTACCTATTGTTCCTATAGCCACCTAAGTATGCAAATGTGAGCTCGGACACACGCACGGACGGACGGACGACGGACGCCGCGCGATCACAAAAGCTCACCTTGTCACTTTGTGACAGCAGTGTGGGGAATCACGTGACTTACTATGGCAGATTACACGGAAAAATGGCCGATAATATCTCCGATTCGGCAGGAAAATTAAGGTATTTCAGTTTATAAACATTTGTTTTAGATGTTCTAATATATCCTATCATATGCCCCTTACCTTCCGATTTCCTCCGGTACCCATACTTTGTTCCCTTAACCTATATTTTCCGAGAACACTTGGGAAGTTTGAATACATTCGCAGTTTTTGGGATGACAGTATCCACGGACCGGCTCATTTTTGTCAAAAAAATACAAATTACTGAAGTAAATGACAGTACAATCACACGAAAAGTTGACCAAGTATCGAGTCCATCATAAACATGTAACGAACTGGCAAAAAACAAAGCTGCTAAAAAGAGAATGTCGAAATCTATGAAATGGCGCTGAACACGTACACAGTCTTCAAAGGCGCTGTGCACGTACAGGAACAACTATTCCATTTTATACTATAGAAATACTTGTTGCCATGAGGCTTCTGTATTTAAACTTGTTTATACATACACAAATGTATTTATACTAAACAGATGTGTAAATATTACTTTAAGAAGTTCTGTTGCTGCTACTGTGTACTTCATTTTATGTTCAATGTTTTGGTTCACTTTACGGAATGACATTCGTATAAATGATAAAGTGGTTGTAGATCTGTTTGTAAGTACTACTTTTATAAATTGTATTTGTATTTCTATACATGCAATATATATGTAAGCTTTAATTTTAGAAAAGTGAATACAGTTAAAGTTTTACGTTATATAATTATTGTGTCAAAGGATAAAATAGCATTTTCTAAAAAACAGGATCTACGAAAGTCCATGCATGAACGGCACTGAAGCAGACATGCTCTATTTGTCCGGATAATCTAATTCTGAACGTTCATGAAAGAACACACAAATGAAAATAAAAAGAAAACCTTTGTACAATGTCTCTATAGGTTGACTGCATTTCTACCCAATTTTATTACATAAACGCGGTATTTAGAGTAATATCAACGGTTACACTTGATGACGCTACGAAATCAAATTACATACTGTTATATGACGTCTCGGAGACACTGACGTAGCTTCCTATAGGTACTTTAGACACGTGCCTACACGTTTTCTTCAAATATGAGTAAAAAAATCCCCGGAAATGCCAAATATGCAATAAAATACGAGGGTGTACGGGATGATGGGTGTTACATATATTTCATAGTTTCTGTAGTTTTCTATATGAAACTCATGTTTTTATTTACATATTTTCAGAATGTTTGGTGATAAACAGCGAACGTTCAGTGCAAAATGGCTGTTCGGGTACAAGTGGCTTTGTTTATAGATCTATCGCAAAAGACGAAGTACATTGTGCTAACTACGTATTGTTTTGGCGCATTGGCGGTAGAGAGAAAACCTTCATATTAGAACTACCAGTGACAGATTCGAAGAATTTTTCCATCTGGCTCTAAAGACGTTATAAAAATCCTGTCACCACAATGCGTCGGTCCTGGGGGGAAATTATGCGACTATCAAGACAGGAAAAAAATATTCGATCAACAAGAAAATATCTGAATCAACAAAGAATCCAGTACAAAGAAATAGACACATACTTGGGGAAATAATAAAGGTCACTGCTGTAAAAAATTTGTACGGAGCAGAATATAGCAATGCACGACCATACGGAAGAGATTAATAATTTCATGACAATGTTCACACATTTGCACAGGATGGTGATATTTTAAGCGATCACTTGGGCCATGCACAGTATAAATAAAAAAAACACATCTCCTGACAATGCACATATAGAGATCTAATTCAAACTCCTGACATTAAAAAAATGAAATAACAGGAATTTCCTCTAAACAAATAAGAGAAAAAGTGTAAGCGGACTGTATAAATGCTTCTTTCTTTGCCACCATTGTTGACGAAGCAACTGACAAATCAACCAAGAAACAACTCTCGCTATGCGTTAGGATTAGGCCTACTGATGATGCATGTGCCTTTGTAAAGAGTTCCTATAGAATTTATTGTGTGCAAATCGATCAAATGTGTTAAAGTTAATCGAAATATCTTGGATTTCTTGCAAGAAGCTGATCTAGGTATTTTAAAGTTAAGAGCACAGTGCTATGATGGGGCATTAATTATATAAAAATACCGTAGTGTGCAAACGCTTATAAAAGAACGATCTCCACATGCAAATGATATACATTGCAAGGCTCGTTGTTTGAATTTAGACTTAGTACACAGCTCTAAAATCCCATGTGTCCGAACCATGATGCCAACTGTGCAAGATAAGCTTTCTGTTCGATTACTCAGCAAACGATCGGTAGCGTTACCGAGGAACTGGCAAGGGATGCAGTTTCAATGGACGAGATGGAGCAACGTACTAAAATGTGAACGTTCTGAGACTCGGTGGTCAAGACGAACTGATGCCCTCTGCACGTTCAAGAGCACGTTTCCAGTGGTAATACATGCTCTGGAAACACTGCGTGAAGATGGAGATGAGAAGGCTGGCCAGTATTTTGCTGCAGTTCTTAGATTTGACTTTATCATTTCCCTAGTATCTGAAAATTTGTTAAGTATCATCGTAGCGCTGACGAGCCTTTTTGCAGAAGGAAGATATGGACTTACTAAATGCCGTTACAGAGACAAAGATACACGTTTCCTCGAATTAGCGGAATGACTGGGCAGTGTGGCTTGTCCGATACGAAAAGGCAATGCGTATGATCAGAGACGTCGGCACTAAAACATCTAAACCAAGGTGTGTTGAAAGTCAAATGCATAGAGACAACCATGATGCAGAATTTGTCTTGGATTATTGGCAGTTTACGGTATACAATGTATTTGTCGACCATTTTGTCTAGAAATGGCAATATAATCTGTAAAAAGATCCTTTGGATGCAAAGAATGCAACCAAGAAGAATAATAACAGACACGGTTTTAGTGAGTCTGTTCATGAGAGGTAATGAAATGTGCCTCCCTAGCACCGGCTTTAGCGGAACTCTATTACACATAATATTATGTTGAATGTACTCCATGATCCCAAAGGACCAGAAAATATAACAACACTGAATCCAAGTATTGGGAGACTTTTTACAGCCGCCACACTGCACTTAAAGATTGCTTTTGTGATAGATAACTCACATTCTAGAAAATGAAGACCGTTTTGTCGCCGGAAAGTCAAAAGTGCCGGTGCCTGTTTACACCGCATATGCACCAGAACTTCACGGCAAATGTCAAGATATTTAAAAATGAGATAACAAAGTAGAAAGTAAACTGGAATATTGTCAGTCTAAAACCACAGACTTCAGACCACTCTTCTACCTCCCAGCGAGGTCTTGTATACGTGTGTAAACACTATTCTGTTTGTGCTTCTGACCATGCCTCCAACATCTGCATTTTGCGAACGCTCATTCAGTGCAATGAAACGCATTCAAAAACTACCTTCGTTCAACAATGACGAGTGATAAAATGCTTTACTAGCTCTGATACACATTCACAAGGATGTCTGCATTGATGTAGACCACTTCATCAATGCACTCGCTTCACAGAAATGCAGAATATGGACCTTTTCTGACCCAAAGCCTGCTCTTTACGAATTTATAAATGTAACAGAAACGGAATAGACCTTTTCTCTCTCTATCAGACACAGTTACCAAAAATTGTTAAATGCGAATAACATATTGTAGCGGTTATTAGAAATGATAATAAATAGGTATAACTACTCAAACTGAACCCCATGGCAAAATTTGAATAGCTAAAAGTCAAAACAATTATTGGAACTATTTTGTGCATGGTGTAGTATTTTTAAGTGTGAGAAATCAAATGTAAAACACTTGTTTCTCAAAAGTGTAGTTCAGGATATATTTTCAAATATAACAGAGTTGTGGAAATGGCCAAGACAAATAAAAATCAGTTCTTCCTATTTTGCATTGTTATTTCTTAGTGTCTCTAAGTCGTTCTACGGGAAACTGTGAGTGAAATAGGTCAGTATCGGCATCTGATCACAATTTTAAATGCTGGAAAAAAGTCAAAATAAATGTATAAAAATACATTGACAATAATGTGTTGCTGGCGAGGTGCTCAGATGTGCCCAGAATGTAGTACAGGGCGTATGTTTACCAAACAATTTTCCGGCGGAGCATGCCACCGAACTCCTAGATAATTAATGTGCCAATTAAAACACATCTGATTCGGGCAAGGAGCGCCTATGCAAAAGAAAATAAATCTAACAAATCGGTTTCCTTATTCACAACTAGAAGGCATAGTAAATTCACTTTATATGATAAATAGCGTTGTGTATTCAAATGATTTCCAGTACATTCTTTTACACAGCTATGGCCGAGTGAGTAAATCAGAGTCTTCTGTCAATATTCTCTGTTGTGTTTAAACAAAACAATCATATTTTGTGCTATAATCTACCCACAGACTTAGCCTAAATCTTTGTGATTTCCAAAAAATGTATTATCTGGCATCGGTACGTAAAACAATGGTGACGTACTAAGTTAAAGCTGAGACGTCACAATATTATAAATAACGAAAAACAATCATATAGTGTGTGTAAATACAAAAACCTCGCGGCAACTTAAGTATTTCTATAATATAAAATAGAATAGTTGATCCTGTACGTGCACAGCACCTTTGAAAACTGTGTACGTGTTCAGCGCCATTTCGTAGATTTCGACATTCTCTTTTTGGCAGCTTTGCTTTTTGCCAGTTCGTTACATGTTTATGTTGAACAGGGTACTTGGTTATTTTTTCATGTAATTGTACTGTCATTTAGTTTAGTAATTTGTATTTTCTGGACAAAATTGTGTCGGTCCGTGGATACCGTCATCCCAAAAACTGCGAATGTATTCAAACTTCCCAAGTGTTCTCGGAAAATAAAGGTGAAAGGAACAAAGTATGGGTACCGGAGGAAATCGGAAGGTAAGGGGCATATGATAGGATATATTAGAACATCTAAAACAAAGGTTTACCAATAGAAATACCTAGATTTTCCATGCGAATCGGAGAAATGATCGGCCATTTTTCCGTGTAATCTGCCTTTTTAAGTCACGTGTTTCCCCACACTGGACAGGTGAGCTAAAAACTCTTCCATGTAAACACTCTCTTATTTTAGTTTGTATTTTAAACAGAAAAGTCTAAATTTTTATTTATTTATGTCTACATTTTTGAAAGAAAATCTATGAAACAGGGCAATTATACCTCTACACATAATTACCTTTTTTTCCTTTATGTATAATATAACATCCAAAGAAAATGTTAAACACATTGTGAACTACATTCGATTATTATCTGAATCATCAGTCATGTGAAGGTGTAGGGGGAATATTTACTCACAGGTGCATGATATCTCTGTCCATATGAAATCCTTACTTGTAACCTTTTCCCATGAATTCAGATTTAGAGAGACAATTTTTTTTCATTACAGTGTATTTTTAATCATGCTACATTCAATAGACTTTACGTGAAACAGAAATAAACAAGAGTGATGAGATGTGGAAATACGCCAAAAACCTGGATTTTCAAACATTTCCTATTTTTACGAACAGTGACCTTGACCTAACAGTGACATGACCCTAGTAACCACTAAGACAATTCTAATACCTTTCTGTCGTATTAAAATACATGTACATACAAAGTTCCATTACAAACCTCATTTCCTATTAGAGTGATTGAGTGGGAATCATTTTTCTATTTTTAGTAAAGTTTGGTGACAGTACATCAATCCTAACTAAAGTTATAACTGGAAACCACCTTTTTGATGTTCCCAGTGAAAAATATTTTTTTTGTATCTCTTACCTTGACCTTGACCTCATGGCATCTCAGTGGCTCAAAATTACAAAGAGGCCCTGAGGAGGACCATTACCTTTAGACATGGCTTCCAATTAAGTTTGGTGAAAATCCATTAAGTTATTTAAAGGTTTTTCTTTTTGTTATTGTGGCAGTCCCTAAGAGCTTCCAAGCTGAACCGTTTTGAATAAATGTTAGCGAGGTCCATACAAGAATTTTTCCAACAAAGATGGGCGAAGATCAATGGAGTGTTCATGAGAAGAAATCATTTTGAAGTTTTTCTATTTATTGCTCTGGTAGCCCCTTAAAGGCACAAAGTAGAACACCAACTGAAGACCATACATAGATGCTATTGTTTAACTGGTTAATGAGAATTGTTCAGTTCAAAAGGGGCAAAGCAAAAGCATTTGAACAAACATGAGAATGGACTACAAAGGGATCTACAGACCAAGTCTGGTTGAGATCCATCCACGTGCTCTGAACATCCTCTTATCTATACCTACCTACATGCCAAGTTTTAAGTCAATACCTTGCATGGTTATTTAGTTATGCTCCTGACAAAAAATATGATGGACAATTTTGACCTTTTTAAGTTTTAGCTGAATTTGTGAAGGCTTGATCTCGTACAGAGCCAGTTCAAGTACTCTGCACACTGTTTTATTGCCATCTATCTATATGCCAAACAAAACTTACTACATACCTGTCAAGACACACGCATTTCGGCTCTAGATCACGCTCACACGCCTACTATTCAAGGTCACACACATTTTAAAGAAATAAAGCAATCAATTATTTTTTCGTAGAAAATTATTGAATCAAACATGCGAGGAGACGTTGACACGGTGTTTTCATAGCGTATAATACAGCTTTTACATTCACCGGTGCAACGTACTATTTCTACCGCATGAATAAAGGTCACAAAAAGTAAACATGGAGGGAGACTATTCAAAACCAGAGCTATTTTGTGTTAAAAATCTAAATTTTCCATGTGAGGCTGTTTCAGGCTTTTAGGGATTATCGCCCTCAAGACCCCCACGAGGGACAACCTTCCCTTCGAACCCCAATCACACTCGTGGCCTTTGTGGAGCCTTGACACCTATGTTACTATGCAAGAATTTTCTTTGAATTATCAAAAATTCATTTCAGATGTGAATTCTTTCTTCTTATGATTGGGAACTTTCTGCTTCAAACTGGTAAAAAAGAAGCCCTAATCTTGGCAATTGGAAACAGGGCCGATATTCGGCCGAGACAGGTGGAAAAAGCCCTGCTCTTATCAAAACAATTAATCATGCTATCAAAATTCACCTGTGAAAAACAACTATTTCCTTAAGCTACATGCATGTCACACATGTGTAATACACAATAGTGGGTGACGCTTTGATTTATAGTGTAAACATGTTTGGCAGTCCTCAGTAATTATCGACTCAAAAATTGAATTATTTTGAAAAGCAGGAGAATTATGGTTTTATGACCAAAGGTAAGGTGAAAAATTGGAATTTTGACCCGCTCCCCCCCGCCCCCCACGGGCCGTGAGATCACATGAATGGTTCCGAACACAAATTACAAACTGACAGACACACATGCCATCACATCATACGTCCCGTTTTTCCAAAATGGGTGTATAAAAATTATAGTAAAGCAATGAAAATACATTATGTGTACAGTTTTAATGATCTACTATGTAACATTATTTCTCCAACCAAACATAGTTACAACAAGAGCTAAAACAAGAGCTGTCAGAGGACAGCAACGCTTGACTATTTAACAGCCTTGTCAATTGAATGAATACAAAAGTCGAAAAATGGGCATAATTTTGTACAAATGCAAAACAGGGTTATGGAACCTGCACAGTGCTTATCAGCTCATGACAATGGACAAGTGTGTGAAGTTTCAATCCATTCCCATTAGTGGGTACTGAGATACCAGCTTACATACAAAACCTTAACCAAAAACTACTAAGTCAAAAAAGGGACATAATTTTGTAAAAATGCAAAGTAGAGTTATTGAACGTGATACTGCATGTCAGATCATGACAGTGAACTGGTGTGTGAAGTTTTAATCTGTTCCCATTAATAGGTACTGAGATACCAGCTTACATATAAAAATTTAACCAAAAACAGCTAAGTTGAAAAAGGGGCATAATTTTGGAAAAATGCAAAGTAGAGTTATTGAACCTAGGCACTGCATGTCATATCATAACAGTGAACAAGTGTGTGAAGTTTCAATCAATTCCCATTAGTGGATACTAAGATACCAGCTTACATACAAAAACTTAACCAAAAACTGCTCAGCTTACATACAAAAACTTAACCAAAAACTTCTAAGTCAAAAAAGGGGCATTATTTTGAAAAAATGCAAAGTAGAGTCATGGAACCTGCACAGTGCATGTCAGATCATGACAGCGAACAAGTGTGTGAAGTTTCAATCCATTCCCATTAGTGGGTACTGAGATATCAGCTTACATACAAAACCTTAACCAAAAATTTCTAAGTCGAAAAAGGGGCATAATTTTGTAAACAAGAGCTGTCTCCGTAGGATGACACATGCCCCCGATGGCACTTTGAATGAATAGTTATGGCCGATGTTAGAGTTTAGGACCTTTGACCTACGGAGCTGGGTCTTGCGCCCGACATATCGTCTTACTGTGTCACACATTCATGCATAGTTATTTTAAAATCCATGCATGAATGACAAAGATATGGACCGGACATGCCCATCAATGCACTATCATGAAAAATGATCTTTAACGTCTAAGTGTGACCTTGACCTTTGAGCTACGGACCTGGGTCTTGCGTGTGACACGTCGTCTTATTGTGGTACATATTCATGCCAAGTTATTTGAAAATCCATCCATCGATGACAAAGATATGGACCGGACACGCCCATCAATGCACTATCCTTTAACATCTAAGTGTGACCTTGACCTTTGAGCTACGAACTGGGTCTTGCGCAGGACACGTCGTCTTACTGTGGTACACATTAATGCCAAGTTATTTGAAAATCCATCCATCGATGACAAAGATATGGACCGGACACGCCCATCAATGCACTATCCTTTAACATCTAAGTGTGACCTTGACCTTTGAGCTACGAACTGGGTCTTGCGCAGGACACGTCGTCTTACTGTGGTACACATTAATGCCAAGTTATTTGAAAATCCATCCATCGATGACAAAGATATGGACCGGACACGCCCATCAATGCACTATCCTTTAACGTCTAAGTGTGACCTTGACCTTTGAGCTACGGACCTGGGTCTTACGCACTGCACGTCGTCTTACTGTGGTACACATTCATGCCAAGTTATTTGAAAATCCATCCATCGATGACAAAGATATGGACCGGACACGCCCATCAATGCACTATCCTTTAACATCTAAGTGTGACCTTGACCTTTGAGCTACGGACCTGGGTCTTGCGCACTGCACGTCGTCTTACTGTGGTACACATTCATGCCAAGTTATTTGAAAATCCATCCATCGATGACAAAGATATGGACCGGACACGCCCATCAATGCACTATCCTTTAATGTCTAAGTGTGACCTTGACCTTTGAGCTACGGACCTGGGTCTTGCGCACTGCACGTCGTCTTACTGTGGTACACATTCATGCCAAGTTATTTGAAAATCCATCCATCGATGAAAAAGATATGGACCGGACTAGCTAGACCGGACACGAAAATTGCGGACAGACCGACAGACGGTTCAAAAACTATATGCC
The DNA here is from genome assembly GCF_021730395.1 of Mercenaria mercenaria. Lineage (NCBI taxonomy): Eukaryota > Metazoa > Mollusca > Bivalvia > Venerida > Veneridae > Mercenaria > Mercenaria mercenaria. The sequence goes on along the minus strand of NW_026459501.1, from coordinate 1,051 downwards.
TCCCTTCGGGGGCATAAAAAAAGCAAAATAGAGTTATGAAACTTGTGCAATGTAAGTCAGTTTATCGCAGTGAATAAGTGTGTGAAGTTTCAATCCATTCCGACAAGTGGTTACTGAGATACCAGCTTACATACAAAAACTTAACCAAATCGGGACGCCGACGCATGGGCGAGTCCAGTAGCTCTACCTATTCTTTGAATAGTCGAGCTAAAAATTCAAGTAGTTGAGCTAAAAATGCGAGAGTAGGGTAGATGATGAATTTTATGTTATATAGTATCATATATCCATTTCACATGTACAAAATTTAATGCAATAGTACTTTACTGTGTGAAAGTATGACATCGTAACTAAAACTTTCATTATCTTTCTTTTGCATTTTTTTGAAGATTACTCAAAAGCAGGTGAAAAATATTTCCGGAAGAATGAATTTAAGCTAACAATAATTTGTATCACGTACCTAACATTCATCAAAAAATGGTTGATATAAACTATTAAATCCCAATACACTTTTATCTCTTCAGAAAATTTCCTTGCACTTCTATTTATACAATAAACATCCCACATATTAACCTCTGAAGTGTCCTGTGTGTTAAACTCAGTAAAGTATTTAGAACATAAAAGAACAAAGGGAGGTAAACTCTTCAACCTATTTAGTTGACTACAGTATTAATTTTTCTGACCTTAAAAACTTAAGAAAAAAAGACCTTTACATTTTATAAAAGTGATTTATTGACATTTCAGTTCTTAAAATCTAAGATTGTCAGTCTTCGCAACTACTAATGCATTATCATAAACAGTATCTTTATCAGGGTAGACACATGTTGTAAATTTGATTCCGTTTATTTCATGAGCTTATGAGTCAGAGGTTTGCTTTGACCCCACTATCTATTTAACAGCACATGATTGTTAAATTAACTAAACAAAAGGACCAAATGGTCCTAGGACCATCACCTGAGGAACATCTGGAATAATCTTGCTGAAAGTGTGACTGAAGAAACTGTTTTCTAAATTCAAACTTGACCTAAATTTGATCAAGACAAACAATCTGATC
>NW_026459500.1:0-16502 GCF_021730395.1 Mercenaria mercenaria | reverse complement strand
TCCCTCAGACGTAGAAAAGCTGTGTTTACATGTTATTTGTGAAAATATTTGGTCCGAGTGAATAGTTTGGATACCTGAAATATACATTGAATATCCATGCTCAGCGTATTTCTAAATTTGGGCATATGACCTGATCAACAGCAGATAACAAACATCAAGTGCCGTAAATATTATTGTAAAGTAATAGGTGAAAAATGCGTAAACATATTCGAAACTTTGGGAAGCATAGACACATATATAATAATGTGATTGGATTCATTTTGTGTAAATATTTATCCAAATGGAAGTTTTTATGCGCTTTTGTTTCTGATTTGTCAGATAAAGAAAAAATCAAGATAAATGTCAATTTAACAGCGACTTCTGAAACCTGTTAATCGCCATGGAATTTAAACTGTAATTCCCTCACCACAACACGCCACATTTAGTTTCTGCTGCATTATTGGGTAAAGGAAGACGTGCCTAAAACACCATTTTAAAATAAAGTGTATTTATTCAAAATTTAGTGTTATTTTCTTTAATAATTTGTTTTATCTTGATCTTCTGATTCATTTTAACTACATTTGAATTCACATAGATCTGCTTCCGGCATAAAAGAGGATCTTCCGGTCTGTCCCTCTTTTTTGCCGCTATACGGAGTTTTTACTGGTGAAAATCACAGCAAAAATTGAAGAAAGCGCAGACCACATTTTTAAATGCAATTTGGAATTTTGTTCGTACGTACAACAAATCCTGCTGTTCGTACGTACGAACTATAATCCCTATTCGTATTATTTTTCAGTTCTGACATGCTGTTCAAAACAGCCAGATTTGTTCGTACGTCCGAAAGCTTAAAATTCCAAAATAGCGTTAAAATTTCTTTGTTCATTTCTCACTATCATTTTTCCATACACTAATGAACAGCTGATTTGTTCGTAGTACCGAACAATGAGAGAACCAAAAAAGAATTTATTCTTAAAAAAATGCAACTTGGAATTTTGTACTACGTACGAACAAAACCTGGTCCATATTATTATCAATTTGATATTCTGTTCAAACAGCCCAGAGTTGTTCGGACTCCGAACAAAATTCCAAAATAGCTTTAAAATTTCCTTTTACATTTCTCACTATCATTTGTTCATAACGTCTGAACAGCCTGGAATTTGATCGTTACGTACCGAACAAATGAGAGAACACGAAAAAGAATTATTCTTAAAAAAATGCCAATTTGAATTTTTTGTTCGTACGTACGAACAAATCCTGTCCATATTATTTTTCAATCTGAAATTCTGTTCAAACAGCCCCATTTGTTCGTACGTACGAAAAAATCCAAACTGCTTTAAAAATTCTTTTTCATTCATTTCTCACTATCATTGGATTCGTCGTACGAACAAATAGAGAACTGGAAAAAGAATTTATTCTTAAAAAAAAATGCAATTTGTAATTTTGTTCGTACGTACGAACAATCCTGTCCATATTTTTTTTCCATTCTGATATTTCGTTCAAACAGCCCCAGATTTGTTCGGACGTACGAACAAAATTCCAAAACTGCTTAAAAATTCTTTTCATTTCCCACTATCATTTGTTCGTACGTACGAACAGTCGGATTTGTTCGTAACTAGTAAACAAATTAGAGAACTTAAAAAGAATTTATTCTTTAAAAAATGCAATTTGGAATTATGTCGTACGTACTAAAAAAATCCTTTCCAAATTTTTTTTCAATTCTGATATCTTTTCAAACTGCCCCCCCAGATTTGTCGACGAACGAACAAAATTCAGAACTGCTTTAAAATTCTTTTTCATTTCTCATTACATTTGTTCCGACAAATTCCCCGTTCAATAGTTTTTTCAATTCCGGATAAACCTGTTCAACAGCCCAGATTTTTGTTCGGGCCGTACGAACAAATTCCAAACGCTTTAAAAATTCTTTTCATTCTTTCTCACTATCCTTTGTTTTATACGTACGAAACAAATGAGAGAACAGAAAAAGAATTTATTCTTATAAAAATTCAGATTTGGAATTTTGGTTCGTACGTCCGAACAATCCTGTCCATAATAATTTTTTCAATTCCTGATCGAACAAAGCCCAGATTTTGTTTGTACGTTACGAACAAAATTCCGAACATGCTATTAAAAATTCCCTTTTCAATTCACAATCATTTGTTAGATGACAGCCTGCATTTGTTCTATGTACGAACAAATGAGAGAACTGAAAAAGAATTAACTTTTAAAATAAAAAAAAGCAATTTGAATTTTGTCGTACATACGAACAAATCCTGGGTTCTGTATGCAAAAGATACTTTCAGTTCTGACATTTTGTTTGAACATCCAGATTAGTTCGACGTACAAACAAATTTCCAACTTGCATTTAAAAATTCTTTTTCATTTCCATAATCATTTGTTCATACAATCCACTTAATACATTTTGAAAACAAGACAACAATCACTGAAATTTTCAACAACAACATATTTTAATAATCTATTTATTTAAAAAAAAAAAAAAAAACATCAATAACTATGAACATAATAAATAAAACACAAAAGTCAACATAGTAAAACAAGAGCTTCATTGACAAAGCTGTAAGTGACCAAATGCACACCCTCCACCCACAAGTATGGCCTATAGTCGTAAGCACAAAAAAAGAAAACAAGAGGGCCATGATGGCCCCATAACGCTCACCTTTTACATTGCACTTGAGGACAAGAAGGTTCCTCAAAAAAATATCTAAGTCCAAAGACAGGAACATCAAAATTAACGAATTACCACACAGAAAAAAAAATTCTTACAAGGTACAGATAGTCAAAATACACCTAAAAATTCGAAGTACCATCCATGTTGTACCACAAAAGTGGTCTCGGTTTTTTCCCTACTGCCAGTAATAAAAAAGTTACTAATAATAAGCTATTTATAGTAACGTAAAAAGGGAAGTAATTACAAAAAAAAATATGTAAGTGAACACAAAAAAGGATCTGCCAAATAATCTTTGACAAAAATGAAATTTTCAGATCAGTATCTTCATTATTAACGAGATACAACCCATTTTAATTGAAAAAGTGAGGGTAATTTGACATTAAAATAAGTCCAATATTATCTACCCCTGATGTCGCCGTCCCAACTAATAAAAATAATGAAATTCAAATAAGTCCTGTAATTACATTACTGGATATAAATCCATTTTGATTACTATCAGGGATTTAACATCAGATATAAAATATCTCTGGAACCTACAATGGATCTGATTTGTCTGAATCCAAGATTTATTGTTGTTTAAGATAGTTTGAAGTTTGTCATCAAATAAAAACCATAAATGAAGTCTCTGTAGGCTGCAATAGCCAAATATCCAATTTTTTGGACCTTTAAAGGGGCCATAACTCGGGAACCCATGAAGGAATCTGGCCAGTTTGGAAGAAAGGAAGCAAGATCTTGTGGTGATACAATTGTTGCAAGTTTGGTTAAAATCAAATCATAAATGAAGCGCTTTTGTGCAGACAAGGTCAAAATAGCTAATTTTGGCCCTTTCCAGGGCCATAACTCTGGAACCCATTATGGATCTGGCCGATTCAAAAAGGACCGAAGATCTTATGGTGACACAAGTTTTGTGCAAGTTTTATTAAATCCAAATCATAAATAAAGCTGCTAGTGTACAGACAAGGTCAAAATAGCTAATTCAGGCCCTTTCAGGGCCATCACTCTGGAACCCATAATGGAATCTCGCCAGTTTCAAGAAAGGAACAAGATCTTATGGTGAATACAATTGTGTGCAGTTTGGTTAAAATCAAATTCTAAATAAAGCTGCTATTGTTCCAGACAAGGCAAAATAGCTAATTTTGGCCCTTCAAGGCCATAACTCTGGAACCCATAATGGCCGAGTTCAAGAAAGGAACCGTGATCTTATGGTGATACAAGTTGTGAGCAAGTTTGGTTAAAATAAAATCATAAATAAACCACTATCGAGCAAACAAATATGTTGACGCAGTCAGCGACTTTGACGGCCACGGACGGAACGACGGACGAAGGGTGATCACAAAACTCACTTTGTCACTAAAGACCAGGTGAGCTAAAAACATGAAAGTGTAAAAAAACTTCAACTAAGGTGGGGACGGCGGAAAGACGCAACCAGGTCGAGTTAGAAAAGCCCTCCTTATTACTTCGTATATTTGAGCTAAAAATTAATTATACAATATATGCCCACAAGTAAATGTTACAGAAAACATAATCATTTTGTGCAGACATACTATCAAACAGTGACATATAAATTCGCAAAATGATAATGAATTCTATAAACAATAGTGGTAGGGGTCACCTAAGGAAAATTCCTGTTAAGTTGGTGTACCAGCGCCCTGTGATTTTTGAAGTAAATTTTTTTACCAAAATGTTTGACAGATGGATAACCCCTAAGTAAATAGAGCATTACAAAAGCTCACCTAGGAAGTGCGATACAAGCATTTATTAAAGGTTGCAAAATTTCAGCAATTTCAGCTACAATTGGCAGTTTCTCAAAAACAAGAGGTCCATGAATACCCTGGATCGCTCACCTGAGTATTATTCAGCTCAAGTTCAAATGTCAAACTGATGACTTTTAGAAAAATTTTGAAGAATTTTCCGATGTATAATCCAAGTAACCCTGGGTCGTGCAATTTAACCCCAGGGGGTCATGAATTGAACAAAGTTTTGTAGAATTCAACTAGGCAATGTCTTACATATCAAATATCAAACATCTATGCCTTCTGGTTATTTTTATCAAATTTTGAAGATTTTTCTATGTACAATCAAGTAACTCCCATGGGCTCAACTGACCCCGGGGTCATGATTTGAACAATTTTGTAGAAGCTACTAGAAGCTTCTATCTGGTTATTTTAAAAAAAAATTTGAAGATTATCCTATATAAATTAAGTGACCCTGGGCGGTCAATTTTGACCCTGGGACATGAGTTGAACAAATTTTGTAGACGTCCACTAGCAATGCTACATTCAAATATCAGGCTCTAGGCCTTCTGGTTTATTTAAGAAAAATTTGGAAGATTGTTCTATGTACCATCAAGTCAACCCATGGGGCGGGGTCAATATTTGCAACGTTACATATCAAGAAACTTCTAGAACTAGGCCTACTGGTTTATTTTTAGCAAATTTTGAAGCTTTTCTATGTACAATCAAGTAACCCCTATGGGCATGCTCAATTGGAACCCCGGGTCATGATTTGAACAAATTTTTTTAGAACATCTACTAGTCAGAGCTCTCTTGTCCAATATCTAAGATCTAGGCCTTCTGGTTTCTTTTTAGAAAATTTTAGAAGAATTTTCCTATATAAATTAAGTGACCCCCTGGGGCGTGGTCCATTTTGACCCCGGGGGTCATGTTATGACGCATATTTTGTAGAGGTCCACTAGGCAATGCTACATGTCAAATAACTAAGCTCTAGGCCTTCTGGTTTATTTTTTTTTTTAAAAATTTGAATATTTTCCTAAAGAAATCATGTAAAAAAAATCACGTGACCCGTGTGGCGGGGTCAATTTTGATCCTGGGGTCATGATTTGAACAACTTTTAAGAGAACCTACTATGCAATGCTACATGTCAAATATCTAAGTTCTAGGGCTTCTGGTTTATGAGAAGAAGATTTTTAAGATTTCCTAAGTAAAATCAAGTGACCCCTGGGGCGGGGTCAATTTTGACCCCAGGTCATGATTTTGAACAAAATTTGGTAGAGTTCCACTAGGCAATGCTTCACACCACTATCTAAGCTCTAGGGCTCTTGTTTTTGAGAAGAAAGATTTTAAAGTTTTCCCATTCGGTTCTGCATGAATCATTCTTTGAACACTTTTTGTACAGCTTCAAAACCCAAGAACATTCCTGTAAGTTTTGGATGACAATTGCCCAGCAGTTTTATGAGGAGATGTCGTTAAAAGTAAAAAGTTTACGGACGGACGCCGACGCCGGACGAGAGTGATCAGAATACTCACCCTGAGCCTTCACTCTGTGAGCTAAAAAAAGTGGCTAGAACTTCTAGGCCCAGTTGAGGCCCTGCTATATAAAGATACACTTTTTTAACCTACACACGAGGCACTTTCCCCAATACTTTTATGTAAGTTTACCTTAATGGATGTAAATGCTAAAACTATCATACTAATGTAACATTTTTGAATAACACAATCAAATATTAGAACCGTAAAATAATTGTTTTCAAGTAACCAGTAGAGTGATCATAGTTACGTTTGAAAACACTATTTCTCGAAATCTAAGTCACAATTTATATTTAAAAATCCTTGCTTCCCTATTTGTTCAAACGAAATGACAACCTAGGTTTTCAAGGACAAGAACTTGATGAACTGAATAAAAAATAAATTCACCACAAGAAACAGTTGCATACAGTTAAAATATTCTCAAAGTTAATATACAGATGCAATTTGCTGTCTTTTCATTGCATCTTCTATTCTTACACAGAAAAACTCCAATTAATTGATACGTATTGTAGTAAATTAAGCCTTAGTACAAACTAACTAGATTATACCGTATCCGGGTTTGCCACTTAGTTTGAGAAAAAGAAGATTCCCAAACTATTTCCTGACTTTCCCTGACTCAAGAACTGCACTTTTCAATGACCAATACAAGCTCCAGATAATTTTTGTTGCCTAAGAGTATTTACTCATCATAAATTGTGTGAATGATAATATTGTAACATCCTGAAATTTACTAGGAGTAATTTTACTCCTGAAAAATTTGTAAATGTTAAAAAAAAAAGAAAAACGGTATTATAACATATTTATTAATTTGTTAACACACTCATGAATTTTTTGCAGTTTCAGTTTCAATTCAGCATTAAAGTTTTTTTGCTTTTTGTCACCCTTGGTTACTCTGGCTTACAATACCGCTACTGAATCAATAGAATACTCAATATAGCTTTAAAATAAGTTTAATGATCGTTTCTTGTTGGTTTAAAGATGCATAGTTTTGTTCACTTTTTTACAATCTCAGATCGACACCCGCTTAGAATACACTATCGTACCATCACTCTTGGTTTCCCAACTATTTTGACTTACGAATGCATTTGGTATATAACGATAGTTTTAACGTATAATGTACCATTCAATGCGTATGTACGTTTTGTGTGGAGAGAATTAATGCTGACCGTGCTTTGTTAACGTATAGACTTTAGATGAATTCAGATTTGTTACGCTAGTAAAAAGTCCATTGCAGGAGTTTCTGTAATTTCTAATAAACGTTTTGAATTACGCTTAAAAATGTTTCACATCAACATGCGTATAGGCATTATTTCAAGCTTAATTAACGCTAATACGCATCTTATCTGGAGCCCTGCCTATATTTTGGCGGCTTTTTTCCTTCCCTCTAGCAGTCCACTCCTTGCTTTTTAATTTGACCTTGTACCTCTTTTTTGAAACCAGATTACATAAAATCGAACTCGTCCTAAGATTTTATTGGGGGTACCATTTCTACCAAGTTTCACTATGATTGAGGCCTAAATTGTGACCTCTAGAGTGTTAACAAGTGAATGAATATTTGCCATGGCAATACAAAGTCCCCTACTGGAAGGCACCTAATTTCTCTACTGCAGTATAACATCAGGAACTTATATCTGTCAATGATTTATAAAACAATATTGTACCTATTATATACAATATGTTATAACAACACACCTGGATTCAAATGTGCAATTATATATATAAAAACCCAACAGTAGTTTACAATTGAAATGTTTTTGCCGATTTATAAAAAAGTTATCATATAATTATATAGTACCAACATAGGGAAATTAATTAAATTAAAAAAAAAAAAAAAAAAAAAATCTACATAATAATAAGTCCACAAGAAACTCTTACCAGGTAGAGATAGGTTCAAAATACACCTAAACAAGAGCACCGCCGCTTGGCGGGTGCTGACGCTCAACTGCTTTTTTTGTTATAATATAAATATTGTCCTACTCCAGATTTCTAAGTCTAAAAAGGGCCATCATTCTTGCAAAAAGCAAGAAGTTATGTATTCATGATGTACAGTGTCCACTTATGATGGTGAAAAACTGTTGCCAGTTTTAAAGCATTAGCTTTGATATTAATGAGAAAAGTATACTTAAACATAATACTCAAACCAAGAAATATGATTTTTCTAAGTCCAAAAGGGGCAATAATTATTGCAAAAAGCAGGATGATTATGTTGCTTGCTGTACATGGTCAGCTTATGATGGTGAAACAAGTGTTTGCAAGGTTTCAAACAATAGCTTTGATAGTTTAAGAGAAAAAGTTCACCTAAACATAAAACTTCACCAAGAAATCTGATATTTTCTAAGTCCAAAAGGGGCCATAAATCTTGCAAAAAGCAGATGGAGTTATGTTTCTTGATTACATTCAGCTTATGTTGTGATACAAGTGTTGAAAGTTTAAAGAACAAAAGCTTTGATAGTTTAGAAAAAGCTGACGTCTAAACAAAAACTTAACCAAGAAAACTGATTTTTTCCTAAGTCATAAGCAATAAATTCGTGCAAAAACAAAGATGGAGTTATGTTTCTTGATGTACATGGTCTGCTTATGATGTAAACAAGTAATTCCAAGTTTTCAAAGGCAGTAGCTTTGATAGTTTAGGAGAAAATTGTCACGAAACATAAAACTTAACCAAGAAATCTGATATTATTCTAAGTACAAAAGGTCCATAAATCTTGCAAAAAGCTAATGGAGTTATTTTTCATTGCTATAAACAAGGTCAATATGATGGTGAACAGTATTCCAAGTTCAAAGCAATAGCTTTGATAGTTTAGGAAAAACTGACCTAAACATAAACTTAACCCACAGGCAACGCCGACGCCGACGCCGCCAACCGCTCAAGTGATGACAATAACTCTCATTTTTTTTTGTCAAAAATCAGATGATGCAAAAAATGGATGTAACATGCATGTTTTACCGACCGAAAAAGTGGTCTCCTTTTTTCTCTACGGGCCAATAATAAAACAAGTATACAATCAATATCTATTTTATAGTAACAACAAGGGACTAATCTAAAAACAAGGGTGCCTCATGTGTGAACATTGGTCCAAGTTACATCAAAATCCTCGTCAATGCATAAAGAAGAAAGGCTCCGACAAAGTCATTCTTGAATATTGACCTTTGACCTCTACATATGACCTTGACCTTAGAAATAAACAAACAGAAACAAGAAAAAAAAAAAAACTGAATGAAACATCAAGAAAGAACCTTTTTAGACGCTGGTTTAGCGCACGGCAATCCGCCATAATTGTGAACATTTGTAGCCAAGTTACATCAAAATCCCTCCATGCATGAAGAAGAACTGCTCCGAAGAAAGTCCTTCTTTTGTCTGACCTTTGGTCTCTAAGTGTGACCGTGACATAGACCCTGGCTTTGGTTTTGCGCATAACATGTCTCATACCAGGGAATAATTTGTGCCAACTGATATCTAAATCCTGTTTTGCATGACAAAGTTTTAAACTGACAGGAAAAAAAATCCTACTGACTCTTTGATCTCAAAGTTTAGACCTTGACCATTAAGGCTAGGGTACTGGTGTTTCGCATGACATGTCAACTCACATTGGAACAATTTATGCCAAGTGATATTGTAACCTTGACGATGACAATTCTGGATTGGACAGGAAAAAAATATTGACCTTTGACCTCCAATTGTGACCTTGACCTTTGAGCTAAGGTCCGGGATTTGCACACGACACGTCGTCCTCATCATGTTTACACATTTGTAGGGTCTCGCCAATAATAATAAAAATCCTAAAAGAATTCAGAGTGAGACCGACACGAAACAGACCCTGTCATGCTATGTTAACATTTGACAGCTAAGTGTGAACCTGACCTTGAGCAGGGGTTTTTGAAAGTTGTGCATGACTCATCGTCTATTATAGGTACATTTGTGCCAAGTAATATTAAAATCCCTTCATAGATGGAAGAGTTCTGGGACCGGATCGAAAAAAGCCTTGGTGACCTTTGACCTCCAATTGTGACTGACCTTTTAAGCTAGGGGGTCCAGATTTGCGCATGACATGTCGTCTCCTCATTGGGAAAATTTGTGCCAAGTAATAGTAAAAATCTCTCATGGAGGGTAGAGTTATGGAACGGACAGGAAAAAGCCCTGTTGCAGACCTTGACCTCCATTGTGAGGCCTTGACCTTTGAGCTAGGGGTCCGGGATTTGCGCATGACACATCATCTCATCATGGGGAACATTTGTGCCAAGTAATACTAAAATCCCTTCAAGGATGGGAGAGTTGTGGACCGGACAGGAAAAAAACCCTGTTGACCTTTGACCTCCAATTGTGACCTTGACCTTTGAGCTAGGGGTCCGGGTTTTGCGCATGACACGTCGTCTCATCATGGGGAACATTTGTGCCAAGTAATATTAAAATCCCTTCATGGATGACAGAGTTATGGACCGGACACGAAATTGCGGACGGACAGACGGACGGACGGACGGAATGACGGAAAAGTGCATTCCTATAGTCCCCGAAACTGGTTTTCAACCAGTAGGGGACTAACAAGCTTTTCCTTTGATTTGGCCTGGTGACCTAGTTTTTGACCCTAGATGACCCATTATCGAACACGTCCAAGATTTTATTGAGGGTAACATTCTGACCAAGTTTCATTAAGATTAGACCAAAATTGTGACTTCTAGAGTGTTAACAGTCAAATTGTTGACGACGACAGACACAGGGCGATCACAAAAGCTCACCTTTGAGCACTTTGTGCTAAGGTTAGCTAAAAATCTTTCAGTCTAGGTTTGAGTTATATGGCTCATATATGTCAGAAGGAGACCATTCCTATAACCCCAACCGTGTTTAATGCGAGGACCTTATAATAATGCTACAGAAAAAAATCCATCAATCGATTCACGAAAAGAAGTCAATTATATGTTTTTATTTTATTTTAGCCCTAAATTAGCAGACCCTAAGAAGGGCCAGTTTTTACATTCTATCTCAAATATTTCTATAACATCTTTTAGTACTCCTAAAATGCTTTTCTTTTCAACTTTTCTCTTTGTTGAAAACAAAGAAATAAATCAACTTATCTGCCTTATCAATGACAAAGCCTTCATGAGAACCAAATAAATACAAAAAGGTTTCACATTCCTCTTTTTCCATCAGTCTTCGAATTTGGCACTAGTCCGAAGCCCGAGGCTAGTAAAAACCTAGATCGGACTAGTATTTGTCTCTAGGTGACTAGTCCGCGAGGCTAGTAAAAAAAAATCGAGAGAATACGTAATAAAATTACCCAAAAATCCATAGCGTGAGTTTTCTACGGTTTTTATTTCACGAGTGTAGTTTATTACGCGCACCGGCGGAAAATAGACTGGTTAAGCGTTCCTTTCGCTGAATTATCTTAGCGAGAAGCAAAAGGAAAACCAGTCTGTTTAACCTAGCGTGACCTTTACCTTACGAAAATAGAAAGGTAAATTTGTAAACAAATGTTTCAACTAATGTATACACCCGGGGCCACCCCGGGGAAAAGGGCCCAATAAGCGGCATTTATCCGAAGAGGAAAAATATCCGCAAAAAAAAAGTATGATCAAAAAGAACGCGGAGCTTCCAGCCTTCCTGGGAAAAAGTTTTCCGTGCTTACTTACAATTCTGAATCTGGCAAGATGTTTTGCACCTTTGTATTAAAACATCAAACGAGTGTGTTTTTATACCACCGGGGTTTGTTCTAATTTCAAAGTGGAAACACTAAACGCTCACCAGGAAAGCCGTGGACACCAAAAGGCTGCTGGTGAACATCATGCAAAATCTGCCCCCACCCACTCCAAAACGAGTGAGGCACCCAAATTGCCTGTTAAAACTCAAGCAAAATGAGTATCAAAAATTAATTATAAAGTTTAGGACAGCTCATGCCCTTGCTAAATCACACCAGAGTTTTAATTTCTATAACACCATCTGCCGGTTAGACAAGGTCAAGGGGCTTTAGATTGTGGGGAAAGAGTTACTTAAACGACAAAGCGCAGCCTCTTTCACTAAAGCCATTGCCGAAGTTACTAGGCAAAAAGTGCTGCAGAAACTTCGCCAGTCACCTTTTTTTTTTTTTACATCGATGGAGCCACTGACTTCCGGAGAGGACTTGGAAAATATTTTTTGTCAGAACTTGTATCCAGGGGCAGATACAGGATACTTTCCCTGTATATTGAAGCGCTGAGTCTGCAACAAGTAGAGACATTCATAACCTGAAAATTAAAGTATTCGAAGAATATGGAATTTCCGATGTTTTTGAGAAGAGGCTTGTGGGATTTTGTGCTGACGGAGCCTCCAACAGCAAGGTGCGACTTATTACCATGTTGTTTTCAGTTTTAACGGGCAGATTTCTGCCTTGCCTGTTTGATTTTGCCAAAAGTCGAGTATAATTAAATAGATCTATTTATCACAGTCATGAAATATCACAGTTTAAAAGTATCACATACGTAAAAAAAGCATTTATTATACATGTGATAGAAGTCATGTAAAAAGAGGGATCATGATGTAACACAATTTTTATAAATTAACAAATTTTTAATCAATCTCAGCAAATAAATGACATAAAGTGGTAATGCACTGACTCTGACATAGAACAAAGCATTAGAATTTTTTTTTCTAAAAAACCTGTTTGTATGTCTAATTTGATCAGGGTTTAACTTTATATTAAAATCATTATTATTATTCACCCAAAATATTTGTGAATATCTTTGGTTGACAATTATATTTATTTCAGGCCTCAAGTCTGGACTAGCTGCACTGATAGGGGAGCAGCAGCCATACTGTATCATTACCACTGTCTTGCTCACCGGCTTGAGCTGGCTTTAAAGGATGCCATCAAAACATCATCAACCAGCAAACTGTACGACAAACCTTGACGCTGCTGATTGGGCTGTACTATTTGTATCGTAGAAGTCCAAAGATGAAAAAACAGTTGAAGAATGCATTTACCACAATGGAGATCAAACAGGTCAGTGCAAAAGATAAATGAATTAAGTATAAATCCCAGTATGCAAACAATTAAAAAGGTTATATTTTCTTAAACTGTTAACTTCTTTTAAAAGCTGTAAAAATTATGGGATTGATAGAATCAAATAAATCATGCAAAATTTTTGAACATGAAAGTACTTTTTTGTGTTTGTTAAATATTTGTGTGTACATGGAGTTTTCATTCCATTAATTTCAAACAATTTCTCCATCTGTTCCTCTAAGGTTCTGCCCACGAGGATTGGTGTACGAGGTGGTTGCCCCATATGGAGCGAGCCATCAACGCTTTTTTGGGTGGCTACAGGGCTATCCGAGCTCAGCTCGAGACCGGATCTCACAACAACCCAAAAGGCAGAGGGGACTGGCGAAATTGGCATCAGATGGACACGTGATCATCTACATCCTACTACTGAAGGTATTTAAACATAGTTAACTTGTGTTCCGTCCTAATCATATGCCTTTAACTTCTTAAGTGACAAGGGCATAGTGGCTGCTACTGGTCTCCAACAAGTATAGATTTGTTTTTGCCTGAGATGTAAACTTTTCCATGAATTTTGATAAACTGGTGAGTGGTCTGAAAGGTAGTGTATGACCCCTAAAGATTTTATATATTCCAAGCAAAGACTTTCAGAGTAATGTGTCATATGCTTCTTCTTTTTAGTCTGTTGTGCGGCATCTCCAGAAATTGTCCAAGTATTGCAGACTACAGGACTTTCCTTAGCTGATGCTTATAATCGAGTGGCTGCAACCAAGACAGTCCTGCTGAATATGATGGGCAGGTTAGCATAATTTCTAATATCATTAGACACCACATCCAAAACAAATTATAGGTTAGGTATTTACACAATGTAATTCATTTTCATTCAACAATGATTTTCATTACGGCCTTTGTAGAGATGATGAAGCTGCCTCCTCAGTTGTCATGATAAGGAATTCCAGTGTGAAAAGGTACGCTTTAAAGGAAACCCCTCCTCTCCATCAATGCGAAACTAACCAAAAGCATCATTGAAGCTCTCGATAAACGCTATCCAGAAACTTCACCCATCATTCAAGCAACCAGATCTCAGCATTTGAAAGCTGGCCCATTCCTGGATCGCAGGAAATTTCAGGTTTTAAGAAGTTCAGTTGTGGTTTTAAGTCGATATGTTTTGTTAGATGTTTTGAGTTTATATGTTGATTTCTTATTTTCTTTTTTTAGTTTAGGCCACAGAAGCTAATTACGATCCTCATCCTCCACTGTCATCTTAAAGTATTTGAATTTTAAGTTTATATTTTGTCTTCAAGGGCCTAATTTCCTTTCAAATAATGTTGAATTTAGCAGATTTTTTAAAAAAAATTAACATGTCCAAAAATTTAAAAATAAAAAACAAACAGCCATGTTTACAATTGTTGTTTATTTTCATGCTCTGCTGTTTATTTTCTCATTCTTGTACTTTCTTTGATTTCTTCCCATAATTTTCTTGACACAAACACAAGTATCATTATTCTAAATTGCGGAAGAATATTACAAGGTAAACTGCAGCAAAATAAACAGGATTTTTAAGTTCACATTCACAATTGTTTTCTGTTCACTGGCAGTTGTTCATTATAAACCTAGTTTTCTTTTTACCTGACTTCAAACAATTCATGAAACAGTGTTGTATTACTCATCGACAGTTAAATTTGTTCATTTCAGATTTTTGGGGGCAAAGAAGTGTTCACCTTAGTGAACATTTCTCAACACAGCTACAGAATTGGCTAAGGATATCTCCATGGGGGATTACATGGACGAATGGCAGATTCTGCGATCTCTGGTGTACAAGAGGTAGGCATCTTTTCTTTTTCATGCATTCCTCTTAAATGCAGGTTATCATTTCAGCAAAATTATATTTCTAAGAGGTAATAAACA
Source organism: Mercenaria mercenaria (assembly GCF_021730395.1). Lineage (NCBI taxonomy): Eukaryota > Metazoa > Mollusca > Bivalvia > Venerida > Veneridae > Mercenaria > Mercenaria mercenaria. The sequence continues at coordinate 1,692 of NW_026459500.1, read as the reverse complement.
TTACTAAGCACGAGAGCTGTTCAGTTTGCATTTTGGGATCCTGTATGCTCTTTGAATGGATAACATAGTTTAATGTTGAATTTTGCTGCTTCATTTTAGGTATGCTACTGAGCTGCAAAGTGGGACTCTGACATTGGAAAAAGTTCTTAAGGGTTTGGCAAGTCAGAAACTGAATAATGTCACCCGGTGCTGGATCTCTTGGGCTCATTACCACCAACATCCGTGAAAAATGAGACCACGTTCAGTGCAATGAAGCTCATCAAAACCAAAAGAAGGGGGAGACTTAATGACGATACCTGAATGACCTAACGGTAGTTGTCCTTGAATCTCCAGATATTGAACAGTTCAATCCAGATCCAGAAATCCAATACTGGATGGAAGAGTTTTATTCATGAAATGTTATTACTTACCCATGATATTTGATAAAACATACATTTGTAAGTTTTTTTTATCTGACCGCTTTATATATAGTTAGATAGATGTTAATCTAAAATAATAACTTTGTAAACTTATTGATTTCGCAGATGACCCCCTCTGGCAGGAAAAGGCGACTTCAGTATGAGAGGGCTGCCACTACCACTCCCCAGCAACCTGTTCCAGTCGTGGTACCATTGTGAATCTGGCGGCAGAAGTTCAGGAGGATCGCCAGATAACCAGTGATACTCAGGAGGACAGTCAGCAGGTCAGTCAGGAGGAGGTCAGTCAGCAGGAGGGCAGTCAGCAAGAGGTCAGTCAGCAGGTCAGTCAGCAGGAGGTCAGTCAGCAGGAGTTTTAGTCAGGAGGAGGTAAGTCAGCAGGAGGAAGTACAGGTACAGTTTGAAACTGTTTCAATTAAATAATTTAGAAAATAAGTGTGATGAATTAATAAATAATGTTTGAAAATTAAATACTATTATAAATATTATTTTGCCAAATCAATACAAAATATTTAAGAGAAATGTCTTGCTTTTTTCAGGTGATGAATCCAGCCTTTCTATTTGACAAATATGATGCTGATGATGGTTATTCCTCAGATGAGTCAGAGTGTGACATGAGTGAGGATTATGTCACCTCGATGCTTGAAATGTTCTCTCGTGAATAAAATTTATAATGAACCAAAATAAAAAGAAAAGAACCTTGTTTTGCAGTTATGTTCATATTTTGCATATGTATGATAAAAATGCAATAAGCAATATCAAACAATATCCACAGAGTATAAAAATGACACCAAACAAATAAAAAAATACACCTTTAATAATTTACTGTTCGGACTACCAAAATTCCTTTCGGGCTAGTAAATTCTGCTATGTTGGTAGTCCGGCTGGCTAGTACTTTGAAAAGTTTTTCGTGAAGACTGTTCCATTAAACATTTTCAAGTACATTATACTTCTCCATATTCATTGTCGTCATTAGAATCGTCTCATATCTTAAATTGTTACTTGATTTGAAAGTGACTGACTTCTCCATATGTTTTGTTTTAATTGGAGGGTGATTCATGTCTTATGGCATAGTTTTGATCGGTAAACAAATTTAAGCCCTTTTTGAACGTCGATATATTGGTGGAGTCCGTCTCCTTGTTGTAGAACTTGCCTTCAGTGGGATACTTGTCACAATGTGCTTGTTTGAATCATCCCTTCGGGAAAATGCTATGCAGATAAAGTTCTCCTTTTAATTTTTAGGAGAGGTCCACTTTTCTTTTTTGCTTGGGAAATC
>NW_026459499.1:0-67507 GCF_021730395.1 Mercenaria mercenaria | reverse complement strand
GATCTGCTCTAGATCATAATACAAAGATTAAAATGTTGCCAGACCGGATATATCAAAATTCAACTTTTTAAAAATCTAAATAGATTATTCCTGGGATAATATTTCAAGCCTGCTCGAATTTTTAAATCAATCAGATTTAAAGCTAGGATTGAAGCAGCTGAATTTCGATCTTACGCTGATTATATATTTGCAAGCGAGATCGACATTTCGAAAATCTAGCACTGCCTGTTGTACAAGTTCGAAAATCATTTTCAATCGAGCAGATTTTGAATTTAAAGCCAGTTTAAAGATTTTAAAATACCGATTGACTAGAAATTCATTCTAGCTCAAAGCATTTGAATTTTGATCTTCCAGCTGCCTCTAATTTCAAATGTATCTAGAAACTTGGTGCTTCCTTTTAAATTTAATTCCAATTTCCTAGTTTGTTGGAAATTCAATGTCAGCAAAATTTCACACCATCCTTTCGAAAATTTGAATTTCGATCTTCTACTTTGCTAAAATATGCCGCCTCAAATTTCAACGTTTTGAAACTTTAAAGTTTTATTTCCTTCTTGCACGCTTGAAATTTATGGTATTCAAGCTCGAAATCAGTTCAAGGGGGGTGGTGGACTAGCTGTTAAGGTGTAGGCCGCTCAACCGGAGGATCGTCAGTTTGATCCCGACTGGGGTCACGACCATGACCTCATATCACACCAGTACTGGTTTTTCCAGGAAGCAGACCCGAGAGTGGTTCAAATAAGCTTTAAGCTTCATCACAAATCAGTTCCCTATGATTTCCATTTTCAACAGACTAGAATTTCAATGCTGGCTCGAATAAAACTCTTTGAACTTTTCAGTTTCGAGCATCGAGCAAGACCCAAAATCGACACGATTTTCTAAGTCTTAAAGGGGCCATAATTCTTGCAAAAAAGCAATGTAGAGATATGGCACTTGCTGAACAGAGTCACCATTTAATAACAAATAACTGTGTCAAGTTTTAAAGCAATAGCTTTGACTGTTAAGGCGAAAAGTACACCTTGTAAATACAAAACTTAACCAAGAAATCTGATATTTTCTAAGTCAAAAAGGGGCCTTCATTCTTGCTAAAAGTAGGATGGAGTTATGTTTTTTGCTGTATATAGTCAACATTTGATGGTGAACAAAGTGTTGCAAGTTTTAAAGCAATAGCTTTGATAGTTTAGGAGAAAAGTTGACTTAAACTTAAAACTTAACCGAGAAATCTTATATTTTCTTAGTCCAACAGGGGCCATAATGCTTGTACAAAGCAGAATGCAGTTATATTTCTTGCTATACAGAATCAGCTATTAATGGTGACTAAGTGTTGCAAATTCTAAAGCAATATCTTTGATAGTTTAGGAGAAAAGCTGACCTAAACATAAAACATAACCAGGCAATGCCAACGCCGATCCAGTGATTATTATAATTCATCTTTTTTTTTTCTCAAAAAATCAGATGAGCTAAAAATAACCAAGACATACCAATTTTCTAAGCTAAAAAGGACAATAATTCTAATAAAGTGCAAGGCAGCATTATGGTACTTCACTTGCTAACTAACTAAAAGTTTCAAAGCTCATGCTTTTATAGTATTCAAGCAAATGGAACCTAAAATAAAAATCTAAGTCACAAACCTGAGGCAGACTTTGACCTAATTAGATCTTGATTGTGATAAAGTACTAAAACAAGAGCTGTCACTAATGGTGACAAATGCCTCCCCCCCCCACCCCCGCAGCACACTGACCTTTGACCTGGTGACCCCAAAGTCAGCAGGGGTGGTGTACTCAATAAGTACTATCAGCATGTGAAGTTTGAAGGTCCTGGGTGAAGTGGTTCGCATGTAAAGTGCCTTCATGCAAAAAGTTAACGTTGGCCCCTGTGACCTTGACCTTTGACCTGGTGACCCCAAAGTCAGTAGGGTTGGTGTACTCATAAAGTACTATCAGCACGTAAAGTTTGAAGGTCCTGGGTAAAGTGGTTCGCGAGTAAAGTGCTTTCATGCAAAAAGTTAACGTTGGCCCCTGTGACTTTGACCTTTGACCTGGTGACCCCAAAGTCAGTAGGGGTCATGTACTCAATAAGTACTATCAGCATGTGATGTTTGAAGGTCCTGGGTGCAGTGGTCGCGAGTAAAGTGCCTTCATGCAAAAAGTAAATGTTGGCCCCTGTGACCTTGACCTTTGACCTGGTGACCCCAAAGTCAGTAAATAACAGACATGATTTTGCAACCTAGGCAAAAAAGCTGAAAATTATGACCGGGGGTCTGGGGGCCGCTTAAGGCCCCCAGAAGCTCTTGGGTAAATGGTGAAAAATCCTGCATTCTAGGCTTCTCCTGGCATCTAATTTCAGTTTTAAAAACTCATGTTTTTTAAGTGGTTCTTTTTGTTATTTCATAAAAATTCATTCATATTTATAAGAAATATAATAATAATTAATTAAATAATTATTCCTTTAGTAGTTTGCAATTTTTGAATTATCTCCCTTTAATGGGTATTTTTCACTACTTAGATGTTTATTAAGCATTAATATTTAGTTCTTTATTTTTGACCTTTGTATTTCAAACTTAATATAAGGTCATTTATCAAAAGTAGAGTTGTATTTTTTTATTTTATGACTTTTAAAAAGCTTTTTAAATGCTTTAAATTGCATTATATATAAATCTCAATTCACACTCTACTCCATACATATTACTGTATAGCGAAAATACCACCTAAAGGTATGATTAGCACTTTGTTTCGAAGCACTTGGGAGGTGCTTAAAAAAACATCCCCGTGTATCAATGCTTTACATTGGGCACGTGAAAGAACCAAACGAACTGCTTTAGTTCATTTGTATCTCAAACTTTCTTCACTGAAATTTAACAACGCGAGTGAAATGTTGGGCACACAGAAATGTTTACGCGTGGACTGAAATGAACGCGATTGAAATGAACGCGACGATCGCGCAAATTATTTGTGAGCCGTTCCACTTAAGTTACAATATTTCCGATTTTTTCGTTCCGCGAATCGGCTTGTTATAATTCCGGACCGACGCTAAGGGTAATATCCGAGATGTTCCGATTGCGGCGTTTCTAGAAGCGGTGGTTAGAACGCATATCGTCGCCTCAACTTTCTCGCGTTGAGGCCACGATATACATTCAGCTAATAATCCATCGGCGGTGGAAATTTTCGCTGATAAAAACGACTTACAAAATTTTAGTATAGTTGGGGATAAAAGTATATTATCTTGCCTGGGGAATGGGGCCGAATTTCGGCCCCAAAATCGGCGTAAAAAAGGGCTGCTGAGTTTAGAAGCGGAAGCTGTGCGATTCTAAATGCCGAAATGTGGTGAAAATACCGAAACGGATTCGAAAAAATCGGATTTTTCAGTGGTCATAAAAAATCGGAAACGATCATAAAAAATCGGTCTCTGAGGAAGTGAGAAGCGGATTTCCGCTTAAAAGCGGAAAAAAATCATGTCTGAAATAAGTACTATCAGCATGTGAAGTTTGAAGGTCCTGGGTGCAGTGGTTCGCGAGTAAAGTGCCTTCATGCAAAAAGTTAACGTTGGCCCCTGTGACCTTGACCTTTGACCTGGTGACCCCAAAGTCAGTAGGGTTGGTGTACTCAATAAGTACTATCAGCATGTGAAGTTTGAAGGTTACATTCTACCAATTCAATTCCTTATTTATTTCATATTAATAACAAAACATTCAGACCTCATTTTCAGCACTTTAGAGCATTTCAATGATATGAAAACCATATATGGTCATTTAGTATAACATGTCTTCTTATCAAAAATAGAAAAATATTGACATGTTATGTTGAATATAAGAAAAATAATCTGTTCTGAGAAACATCACCCTCTAAAAATGCCCCCATGAAAACAGCCGTTTAGCAGTTACGTGTAGGTAGACATTTTTCGCAAGGAATAAAACTTATTCCAAGAAATTTACAATGAAAATGGTCTAGATCTATTCTCAATACTATAAGCAATAAACATAAGCCAAAAATTTAACTGTCACCTCCTCATGTCACTCATTATACCAGATTTCATCCATAGCATGGAACAACATTTTGGACTACTTCACATGTAACACTGAGTAGTCACTTCCGGTTTGGTGTAATCCATCCTGAAGGTCCTGGGTGCAGTGGTTCGCAAGTAAAAGGCCTTCATGCAAAAAGTTAACGTTGGCCCCTGTGACCTTGACCTTTGACCTGGTGACCCCAAAGTCAGTAGGGGTGGTATACTCATTAAGTACTATCAGCATGTGAAGTTTGAAGGTCCTGGATGCAGTGGTTCGTGAGTAAAGTGCCTTCATGCAAAAAAGTTAACGTTGTGACGAACGAACTAACTAACTAACTAACGAACGACTGGACGGACAGTTGAAAACTAATATGCCTCCCTTTGGGGGCATAAAAAAAGGAATGAAGAAATTGTTTTTTTAGGATTTAAATTAAAAAACAATTTTTAAAAGTATTTCTATTTTTAGCTCTAGCTAAGTGCCCAATTCGAACAAACTTGGGAGAGGATCATATAATGATGCCACAGACCAAGACGAAGTTTAATGAAGATCCATCAAGCAGCTCTTGGTAAGAAGTTGTTTGAAGGTATTTATATTTTAAGCTTGGCCAAGTGCCCCCATTTGAACAAACTTGGGAGAGGGCCTTATAACAATGCTTCAGACCAAGTTTGATGAAGATCCATCAAGCAGTTCATGAGAAAAAGTCGTGTCAATGTATTTCTATTTTTAGCCCTAACAGGGCCAAGTGCCCCCATTTGAACAAATTTTAGATTTAAAAGGACCTTATAATGATGCTACAGACCAAGTTTGATGAAAATCCCTCGAACAGTTAATGAGACGTTCTTTAGAGGCCTTTTTGTTTTGTTTTTTCTTTTAGCTTTAGAGGCCACTAAATGGGCGAAATGCCCCAATTTGAACAAACTTTGGAGAGGAACATATAATGATGCTACAGACCATTTGATGAAGATCAGTCAAGCCGTTCATGATACGGAGTTGTTTAAAGGTATTTCTTTTTCCGAAAAGGAGCCAAATGTGCCCATATGAACAAACTGATGAGAGGACTTAATATAAATGATGCTAAAGACCAAGTTTGATGAAGATCCATTAAGCATTTCATCAGAAGAAGTCATTTAAAGGTTTTTTTTTCTATTTTTAGCTCTAGCAGCCTCTAACTTGGCCCCCATTTGAACACACTTGGGAGAGGACCATAATTACGACAATGCTACAAACCAAGTTTGAAGAAGATCCATCAAGCAGTTCATGGAAAGAAGTCATTTAAAGGTTTTTCCATTTTCAGTTCTAGCAGCTCCTAAAATTGGCAAATGCCAAACTTTGAACAAATTTTTGAGAAGACCTTATAATGATGCTACAGACCAAGTTTGAAAAGATCTCTTAAGCAGTCATGTGAAGAAGTCTTCTAAAGTTTTTTCCCCTATTATTAGCTCTAGCAGCTCCTAAAAGGGAACAAGTGCCCTAATTTGAACAAACTTGGGAGAGGATCATACAACAATGCTACAGACCAAATTTGATGAAGTTCCATCTAGTACTTGAGAAGAAGTCATTAAAAGCCAGGTATTACTACTTTTAGCTCTAGCAGCCCTGTTGGATTCCCGCTGATGTTATGGTCACACCACGGTGTAACACTTACCCAGCAAACACCTGATGTCCAAACAAAGTTGGATTTTGGTCGCAACGTTGGCGACCTAAATACCACGTCTGTTCAACGTCATATTCACGACGTCCAGCAGACGTTAAATTTAGAAGTCTATACGACGTTGAATTCTTGTCGGACTTGAAGAGAGTGCAATGTTGTTATTTGTTAAACAACTATTTGGTGTAAAATTATTTTCAAAGTGTTAAAATAATTACTTGTTCTCACATAGTCCTGAAAATGCGCATAAAACTGACAAATAATATTTCATTTAGATATTAAAAATCATAACTGTTTTTTTTTTCATATTACAGACTGTTTACTTTTCAGAATATTAAAATAATAACACTAATAATGATAAAATTTGTCAAGAAATCAATATACATTGAACTTGTATAGATTATTAGACTAGTAACATTTACCACCCAGGGTCTTCTCTACACATGTCTATTAGCCACGCATTCTCCAGATAAGCTTGCTTTGGTTTACGCGATATTCCTGTAATTTGATACATTGGAGAGTTTAGATAGAGCCAGTTTAAAGACACTTTACACAAAGGGATCTGCAACGTGAGTAAAATATTTTAAAACTTAGTCTTACTTTAATGGCTGCTGATTTTTTTGTTTAAAACAATTTTTAGAACTGCATTTTACCAAAGTTTGTGCACTTTTTTGAGGTCAGGGTAGATATCTGAGTCTTGGATATACTATATATTTGTTTCCCATGAAGTGATTATGATTCTAGTTCTTACGAAGTAACATTTTCCTTTTTTTTTATTTTGATTTAGTGGACATGAAAACTTTGTGTTTTATACATTGCAGGTGGATGTTTTCGCTGTGTTGAAGAGGCATGCATAATTGACTAAATTTTATCTTATGGACTTTATTATGTTGTCACAAGAGGAAAATAAAGATTAGAAAATACATTCAATTGTGTTGATTAGATGCTGGGTCACAAGTAAAATTCTAAAGTTTAAATAGCAGAAATTCATTACCTATTACAGTTAAATTTTGGGTAGAATGCAGTCGTTAACAAGATGGGTTATGGTTGGATTTTGGTTGGGTTAAGGTTGCATCATGGTTGAATATTAGTTAGATTCTCGACGTTGTATTGACGTCGGATTATTACGTTTAAAAAACTTTCAAATCCAACTATAATCCGACGTCAGGGTCCAACATCAATACCACGTCTTTTGTTTGCTGGGTAAGTATCATTTTTCCAAGTTGTAAACTTTAGGGCTTTCTTCTCATATTAGCTAAATGAATTTGCAGAATCTTAACTCAAGTATTTAAACTAGCTCCTCTTCTGATTAAACTGGAATGATTGTCTATGAATATGTTCCAGAAATAAGTGCTAAGTATTTCAATAAATCAAGCAAACCAGAGCTTTCTCTACTACCTCCTCTCTTTGTTGTAGGGAAACATATCAAAACAACTATGGAATCCTTTCAGAGCCATTTACATTTTCACAACCATTGTGTAAATAATACAGTAATTGTTGCTTTGTTACCACTATAAAAAAAATTAAAGCGGCCTTGTGCCTCCACTTGACCAATTGGGAAAGGACGTTATAATAATGCTGCGGACCAAGTTTGACGAAGATCCATCAAGTGGTTCATGAGAAGAAGCCGATTCAAGGTTTTTCTATTTTTAGCTGCAGCAGCCCCTTAAAGGGGCCATGTGCCCCAATTTGAACAAAATTGGTAGATGACCTCATAACGATGCTACAGACCATGTTTCATGAAGATCCATCAAGTAGTTCATGAGAAGAAGTTGTTTAAAGTTTTTTCTATTTTTAGCTCTAGCGGCCCCTAAAAGGGGCCAAGTGCCTCCATTTGAAAAAATTTGAAAGAGGACCTTATAATGATGAAACAGACCAAGTTTGATGAAGATCCATCAAGCGGCTCATGAGAAAAAGTTGTTTAAAGGTTTTTCTATTTGTAGCTCTAGCGACCCCTAAAAGGGGCCAAATGCCCCTATTTGTACAAACTTGATAGAGAAGAATGCTCACCAAAATGCTACAGACCAAATTTTGTGTTTTTCTGACCAGCAGTTTCAGAGGAGAGGATGTTTAGGTAAAAATGTGAACGCTGGACCATCCATCCTATACTAATAGCTCACCCTGAACATTTGGTTCAGGTGAGCTACAAAAATAATCAAGAAATTCCAATTTTTTCAAGTACAAACAAGACGGAATTTCTAACTTATTCTGCTGAGAACTAGAAGATGCTTTTGCAAAAAAAGCGCATGTCTCCCCCAATGCAAAGTGGTATAGGCAAGAAGTCAATAGGAGACAGGAGCGAAAGTCAAAGAGACACTGATGGTTGGCTGCAATAGGGATCATCTACCTGGCATGTCCAGTCATCCTGCTAAGTTTCAACACTCTTGGCCTAGTGGTTCTCAAGTCACTGTTCAGGCTCCTGTGACCTTGACCTTTGATCAAGTGACCCCAAAATAAATAGGGGTCATCTACTCTGCATGACCAATCATCCTATTAAGTTTCAACATCCTAGGTCAAGTGGTTCTCAAGTTATTTTCCGGAAATGATTTCACATGACCAGGCCCCTGTGACCCTGACCTTTAATAGACTTACCCAAAAATCAATAGGGGTCATCTACTCTGCATGTTCAATTATTCTATGAAGTTTCAACATTCTGGATCAAGAGGTTCAAAAGTTATTGATCGGAAATGGTTATCAATGTTCAGGCCCCTGTGACCTTGACCTTTAATGGAGTGACCCCAAAATCGATACTGGTCATCTACTCTGCATGAGCAATCATCCTATGAAGTTTCAACATTCTGGGTTGAGTGGTTCTCAAGTTACTGACCGGAAATTGTTTTCCATGTTCAGGCCCCTGTGACCTTGACCTTTAATAGAGTGACCCCAAAATTAATTGGGGTATTTACTCTGTATGTCCAATTATTCTATAAAGTTTTAACATTCTGGGTCAAGAGGTTCTCTAGTTATTGATCAGAAACGGTTTTCCATGTTCAGGCCCTGTGACCTTGACCTTTAACAGAGTGACCTCAAAATCGACAGGGGTCATCCACTCTGCATGACCAATCATCCTATTAAGTTTCAACATTCTGGGTCAAGTGGTACTCAAGTTATTGATTGGAAATGGTTTTCAATGTTCAGGCCCCTGTGACCTTGACCTTTAACAGAGTGACCCCAAAAGCAATAGGGGTCATCTACTCTACATGACCAATCAGCCTATGAAGTTTCAACATTCTGGGTCAAGTTGTTCTAAAGTTACTGACCGGAAATGTTTTTCAATGTTCAGGCCCCTGTGACCTTGACCTTTAACAGAATGACCCCAAAATCGATAGGGGTCATCTACTTTGCATGTACAATCATCCTATGAAGTTTCAACATTCTGGGTCAAGTGGTACTCAAGTTATTGATTGGAAATGGTTTTCAATATTCAGGCCCCTGTGACCTTGACCTTTAACAGAATGACCCCAAAAGCAATAGGGGTCATCCACTCTACATGACCAATCAGCCTACGAAGTTTCAACATTCTGGGTCAAGTGGTTCTCTAGTTATTGATCGGAAATGGTTTTCAATATTCAGGCCCCTGTGACCTTGACCTTTAACAGAGTGACCCCAAAAGCAATAGGGGTCATCCACTCTACATGACCAATCAGCCTATGAAGTTTCAACATTCTGGGTCAAGTGGTTCTCTAGTTATTGATCGGAAATGGTTTTCAATGTTCAGGCTCCTGTGACCTTGACCTTTGACAGAGTGATCCCAAAAACAATAGGGGTCATCTACTCTACATGACCAATCAGCCTATGAAGTTTCAACATTCTGGGTCAAGTGGTTCTCTAGTTATTGATCGGAAATGGTTTTCAATGTTCAGGCCCCTGTGACCTTGATCTTTGACGGAGTGATCCCAAAATCAATAGGGGTCATCTACTCTTCATGACCAATCATCCTATTTAGTTTCAACATTCTGGGTCAAGTGGTTCTCTAGTTATTGATCGGAAATGGTTTTCAATGTTCAGGCCCCTGTGACCTTGACCTCTGATGGAGTGACCCCAAAATCAATAGGGGTCATCTACTCTTCATGATCAATCATCCTATTAAGTGTCAACATTCTGGGTCAAGTGGTTCTTTAGTTATTGATCGGAAATGGTTTTCAAAGTTCAGGCCCCTGTGACCTTGACCTCTGATGGAGTGACCCCAAAATCAATAGAGGTCATCCACTCTTCATGACCAATCATCCTATTAAGTTTCAACATTCTGGGTCAAGTGGTTCTCTAGTTATTGATCGGAAATGGTTTTCAATGTTCAGGCCCCTGTGACCTTGACCTTTGACAGAGTGACCCCAAAAACAATAGGGGTCGTCTACTCCAGCAGCCCTACAACCCTATGAAGTTTGAAGGTTCTAGGTCAAATGGTTCTCCAGTTATTGCTCGGAAATGAAGTGTGACGCACGGACGGACGGAAGGACGGACAGACGGACAGGGCAAAAACAATATTACTCCCCCAGAGGGGGGGAGACATAATAATGATTCTTGACCTACTTACTCATCTAATGACGATGAGCAATATTCAAAGCTATAGCTCTTACAGTTTTTGAGAAAAAGCAGAGCTAAATAAAATTCGTTAACACTGCCATCAATTTAAAGCTTAACCTCAATCGATTTTTTTTTAATATCAAATGAGCTAAAAAGTAAAACACAAAAATGGCTGTTGAAGGTTTTAATAATTTCCTGTTGCAGTATTCTGTTAAGTTCTCAAAAGGTCTCTCCAAGGTATAGGTAAGGCTCTATGTAAATTGAAGATCTCTGTTATTATTCTAACTAAAACTAGTTGTATCCATTAAATGTGAACAACACATTTACACACTGCATCATTGTGTAGGCATAGGAAATAGAGATCAATATTATTGCACCTTTACTAATCCTACCAGGTGTTCTGTATTACAAAAGTGCTTCTATTGTGAAATTTTGATACAAGCAAAACTGTATTATCTGCACTATTATTAACTTACTGGTACTTCGTTTTATTATTGGCTTGTTAAAAGTTAATTTTTTACCATATGTAAGTTTACAAAATCATAGGAACCATGTTTTGAGGGGTAAATCAAACACAAATGAATAAATCCTAAATGTTTTTGTTGTTCAAGAAAGTGTGATATTGTGTCTAAAACAGTTTTCATTTTCCACTCAATTGTGTAATTGCAAGGGAAGTAAACTAATAGATATCTCTGCTTATAAGTACTAACCCAAGGCAAGAGTTGTCATTCTTTGTGGATCACAACTTTAAATTAAAAATTAAAACTTATGTTATTTATATTAACAAAACTATCATAAACTTCACATTTGTGAAATCATTTTTGGTTATTTCAAGGACTTGGAAATCAATTTCTAGACTTTATTTAATGTATTACTATCATAGAAAATTTTAGGGTCTATCTCTACATTGTGTTGTTTCATAAACAAATATTGTCCATCAGTATTGATCTGACACTGATTATTCCTTATATTTCCATAACTTAATTTTCTTTGTCCAAACCTAAGTAAAGATATAACTATTACATAAATATTTCTTAGCTGTCATAATGTGTCATCTGTAGGTAGTCATGTAGACAAAACGTTTTGCTGCTACATCTGACCATTTTTTAAAATTTATCCACAAACTAAACATCCAGAAAATTTACCAAACTTACGTAATCATGTTTATTGTGATTTTATGTTTCACTTTCTGAAAGGAGTACACTGGTATTAAAAATCTTTTAAAACATCTGAGAAAAAAAGACAAATTACTTATCACAAGCCTTTCAAGAAAGTAGATATTACAATCATGAGAAAAGAAATATGTTACATAAACAAGAGGGTCATGATTAAGTGTTATATTAATTGTTAAACTTGACCCTGGAATCATCAAGATAAACATTCTTACCAAGTTTTATGAAGATAAGGTAAAAAATGCGGCCTCTAGGGTGTTAATTATTATGATTATTAACCTCCATTAGCTGAAAGAGACAAAATAAAAAATTTGCCCCTTTCAGAAGCAGTAACTCTAGGACCCATAATGGAATTAAGCCTTTTTCGAAGGGAACCATGAGATCTTATTGTGACTCAAGTTAATATGTGGAAGTGTGGTTAGAATTGCATGTAAAATGTCACTTCTATCGTGTTCACAAGGTAAAAATTAACAAATTTTGGCTCTTTCAGGGGTCAATCAGGGGCCATATCTCTGGAACCCATGATGGGCTCTGGCCGATTTTCGGTAAGAACAGAGACATTATAAAGATACAAGTTGTGTGCATGTATGATTAAAACTGATTTCAAAATGTGGTCTCTATCATGTCAGAGTTATGGGACTTGATGCAATCAACTAGTTTTATAATCACTAAGGCACATGTGAAGTTTCAATTTAATATCTGCATTTTTTCTGCAGATAGTAACTTGCAGGCACAACTTTAACAAGAATTTTCTAAGTCTAAAAGGGGCTATAATTTGCCAAAAATACATGTCAGGGTTATGGGACTTGACCCAGTGAGGTTGGTTATTGATCTAGAAAAAGAAAAAATAAGTTTCAAATATATATACCTTTAAGTAACAGCTGTATGTACTGGCATGCAAACTATGAACAGGATTTTCTAAGTCCAAAAGGGGGCATAATTTGGCCAAAATGCAGGTCAAAGTTATGGGACTTGATGCTGTCAACTTGTTTTATAACCCCAAAGACACATGTGAAGTTTAAATTCAATATCTGCATTAGTTTTGAGATAATAACATGCATGTAAAACTTCAACCAGAATTTTCTTAGTCTTAAAGGGGGCATAATTTGACCAAAATTCATGTCAGAGTTATGGGACTTGACCCAATGGGGTTAGTAAATGATCTAGAAAAAGCAAGAATAAGTTTCAAACCTATATGCCTTTAAGTGATAGCTGGATGTACTTGCAGGCAAACTTTAACCAGGATTTTCCAAGTCCAAAAGGGGGCATAATTTGCCAAAATACATGTCAGAGTTAGGAGACTTTACCCAGTGAGCTTGGTAATTGATCTAGTAAAAGAAAAAAAAATAAGTTTCAAGTCTATCTGCCTTTTAGTAATAGCTGTATGTACTTGCACCCAAAGCTTTAACCAGTTTTTCTAAGTCCAAAAGGGGGCATAATTTAGCCAAAATGCAGGTCAGAGTTATGGGACTAGGTGCTATCAACTAGTTTTATAACCCTGAAGACACAAGTAAAGTTTCAGTTCAATATCTGCATTAGTTTTGGAGACAGCAACTTGCATGTAAACTTTAACCAGGATTTTCTAAGTCCAAAAGTGGGCATAATTTGCTCAAAATACATGTCAGAGTTATGGAACTTGACCTAGTGAGGTTGGTAATTGATCTAGAAAAAGAAAAAAAAATAGTTTCAAAGGTATATGCCTTTAAATGATAGCTGTATGTACTTGCATGCAAAACTTTAACCAAGGTGTGACGCCGACGCCAGGGTGAGTAGAATAGCTAGACTATTCTAAAAAACAAGAGGACCATGATGGTCCTGAATCGCTCACCTCTTCCCACATGACCCAGTTTTGAGTATGACATCGTTTTTTCTATTATTTGACATAGTGACCTAGTTTTTGAGCTCATGTGACCCAGTTTTGAGCTTGACCTAGATATTATCAAGATAATAATTCTAACCAATTTTCATGAAGATCCATTGAAAAATATGGTCTCTAGGTTTTTCTATTATTTCACCTATTGACCTAGTTTTCGAAGGTACGTGACCCTGTTTTGAACTTTACCTAGATATCATCAAGGTGAACATTCTCACTAATTTTCATGAAGATCTCATGAAAAATATGGCCTCTAGAGAGGTCACAAGGTTTTTCTATTTTTATACCTACTGGCCTAGTTTTTGATCGCACATGACCCAGTTTCGAAACTGACCTAGATATCATCAAGGTGAACATTCAGATCAATTTTCATGATGATCCATTGAAAAATATGGCCTCTAGAGAGGTCAAAAGATTTTAATAATTTTAGACCTACTGACCTAGTTTTTGACCGCAGTTGATTCAGTTTCAAACTTGACTTGCTAGATATCATCAAGATGAACATTCAGACCAACTTTCATACAGATCCCATGAAAATTATGGCCTCTAGAGAGGTCACAAGGTTTTATTATTATTTGACCTACTGACCTAGTTTTTTATGGCACGTGACCCAGTTTCAAACTGAACTAGACAACATCAAGGTGAACATTCTGACCAATTTTTATGGAGATCCATTCATAAGTATGGCCTCTAGAGAGGTCACAAGGTTTTTCTATTTTTAGACCTACTGACCTAGTTTTTGGTCGCACATGACCCTGTTTCGAACTTGACCTAGATATTATCAAGATGAACATTCAGACCAATTTTCATACAGATCCAATGAAAAATATGGCCTTTAGAGAGGTCACAAGGTTTTTCTATTATCTGACCTACTGACCTAGTTTTTGACGGCACGTGACCCACTTTCGAACTTGATCTAGATATCATCAAGATGAACATTCAGATTAACTTTCATACAGATCCCATGAAAAATATGGCCTCTAGAGTGGTCACATGGTTTTTCTATTATTTGACCTACTGACCTAGTTTTTGATGGCACGTGACCCACTTTCGAACTTGACCTAGATATCATCAAGGTGAACGTTCTGACCAATTTTCATGAAGATGTCATGAAATATATGGCCTCTAGAGAGGTCACAAGGTTTTTCTATTTTTAGACCTACTGACCTAGTTTTTGACAGCACGTGACCTAGTTTCGAACTTGACCTAGATATCATCAAGATGAACATTAAGACCAACTTTCATACAGATCCCATGAAAAATATGGCCTTTAGAGAGGTCACAAGGTTTTTCTATTATTTGACCTACTGACCTAGTTTTTGATGGCACATGACCGAGTTTTGAACTTGGCCTAGATATCATCAAGGTGAACGTTCTGACCAATTTTCATGAAGATCTTTTGAAATATATGGCCTCTAGAGAGGTCACAAGGTTTTTCTATTTTTAGACCTACTGACCTAGTTTTTGAAGGCACGTGACCCAGTTTCGAACTTGACCTAGATATCATCAAGATGAACATTCTGACCAACTTTCATAAAGATCCCATGAAAAATGTGACCTCAAGAGTGGTCACAAGGTTTTTCTATTTTTAGACCTACTGACCTAGTTTTTGACCGCACGTGACCCAGTTTCGAACCTGACCTAGATATCATCAAGATGAACATTCTGACCAACTTTCATGAAGATCCCATGAAAAATGTGACCTCTAGAGTGGTCACAAGGTTTTTCTATTTTTAGACCTTCTGACCTACTTTTTGACCGCACGTGACCCAGTTTCGAACTTGACCTAGATATCATCAAGATGAACATTCTGACCAATTTTCATAAAGATCCCATGAAAAATGTGACCTCTAGAGTGGTCACAAGCAAAAAGTTTACGGACGGACGGACGGACGGACGACGGACACTGCGCGATCACAAAAGCTCACCTTGTCACTTTGTGACAGGTGAGCTAAAAACTGGTCTGAGGTGATTTTAACCCTTTTTTTGAGTGTGTGAAAGTCAGACTTTTTACCATCATGCCATCTGTTAACTATACAGGTTTTTTTAGTAGTACAGATATTTTCAGTGAACTGTGTGATATTGTGTGAACTAATGAAAATACACAAAAATATTGGCAATTTATGAGTGCCACGTCAATACTTACAGACAATATTGCTTAGGAATCACTGATTACAAAAACTAACAAATAAAGCATCTTTCTAAATTTTCAAACAAACTGACCTTACTGCCTATTGGCAGCCCTTACACAGTACTTAGAATTAAACACACCTCGAAATGCTGAACAAGTCTTTGAGATAGAAACTGTCCCAATGATACCTCACAAAACTGTACGACTTGATCTTTTGTCTGTCCGATCTAAGTATGCTAAAGAAGGTGCTGTATTGGGGATATTATATAGAGTGCATTGTTCACCGTATGGGACTGTATCCCCTGACCCCTCTGTAGGGCATGTATGTCTTTTTCTATCCCTCCAAACATAAGAATTTCATTTTGGCCTTCTACAAGAGAGTAAAATATTGTCCCAGTTGGAGCACCTGTCATATTTTCGAAGTTTAATTTCTGCCATGACACTACTTTACATTCCAACACTCTGGAAATGTCTAACACATGCAACGTCATTAGCGATGCTAAGTTTGTAACCGTTGGTGATTTCTGCTGTCTGATATTGTGAAGATTTTGAGAAAGTCTGGGTGGCTCTTCCTCTGCATCTGAGGGCCCGACCATATCTGTGTGACGGAACCTCTTTTCATATTTCAACAAAGCCTCTAGTTGTTTTTGTCTATTTTTCATAGCATTTGGTCTAACACTTGGTAATCCAGGTCTAGGATTTGAAGTTCCAACTTCAGGTTCACTAGAATCTGATTGGCTATTAGCACTATCAGGTGACATATTTGAAGCCTCTGATTGGTCACTAACATTTCCCGAATCACTTGTTTCATCACTTTGATTGGTTGGAAATGTGTCAGGTGATCCAAGTGCTTGACTTTGATTGGCTGGATTTGCAGGTTGTTCAATTTCATCTTCCCTTGGAGGCACCCAGATTTTACCTCGAGGTTTGTATGCCCGTGGACTAACTGGCACTGTTCTAGGCAGTGGCTTAGCTGCCTTACTCAAGGTTACAATCATGTCTGAAACCTAAAAAAAGGGAACTGACTGCATTATCATTATATCTTTTTAGGAAATGTTGTAACAAACAATTAGTGTATAAGCAACTTAGAAATTAAACAATTTAATAACTTATGCAACTAATGTATCATATTACGCATAAGTTGATTAAATTTGTAAGTTTTAGATTTTCATTTAGTGTACTTTAGTTTCAATGTCAAACAAGACTAATTTTAAACACTCATGAACTTTAAAGAAGTTTTAAAAGATTGGTCAATTATGCAAACAAAGAAAGTCTGATAAATTTCTTCTATCATGTTAACAGTTTTGTAATCATATAATATACTCCTTATCAAGAATTTGGGCTGTCAACTAATCCTGGACTAGTTCCCATATCAAAATTTAAAACATACATGTACATATATTTCAATCTCTTTTACACCATGGCTGGGAAGAAGTCTGGAATGTTATATAAAATGAAGAGCCTGAACAATTTCTTTCTGACCATGAAGTGTCCTTAATATAGGGAAATTCTGGCAACCAGAAGTCTTAAATCAGGACCATTGCTGAAAAATCCCTGATCTGTGAAAAACACCCACTGCAGATATTCTATTACAAACATCTTGTTTCAAATACTATTTCACCATGTGCTAGATAACTCGCATAGTGTAGAGATTCTATAATGACTGGCTTCCTTATCCAACTTTATTACATACATATATTAGAAGCACCATATCAATAGAGATAGAAAGCCACCCTGTGTAGACATTCAGTAATGACTGGTTCCCACATTAACTTCATTACATGTATACTTTACAAGCACTATAACACCAGAGCTGGTGAGCCACCCTGTGTAGACATTCAGTAAGCAGGCAATAATGACTGGTTCCCACATTAACTTTATAACATGCATACAAGCACAGTTACACCAGAGCTGTTGAGTCACCCTTTATAAACATTCATTAAACCTTCGGTAATGACTGGTTCCCACATTAACTTTATTACATACATACCTTACAAGCTCTGCTACTGGTTTCTATATCTAACTTTATCACAAACATACCTTACAAGTACTGTTACACCAAAGCTAGGGAGCTGCCCAGTGTACACATTCTTTAATGACTGGTTTCTATATCTAACTTTATCACAAACATACCTTACAAGTATTGTTACACCAGAGCCAGAGAGCCTCCCAGTGTAGACATTCTTTAATGACTGGTTTCTATATCTAACTTTATCACAAACATACCTTACAAGTACTGTTACACCAGAGCCAGGGAGCCTCCCAGTGTAGACATTCTATAATGACTGGTTTCTATATCTAACTTTATCACAAACATACCTTACAAGCACTGTTACACCAGAGCCAGGGAGCCTCCCAGTGTAGACATTCTATAATGACTGGTTTCTATATCTAACTTTATCACAAACATACCTTACAAGCACTGTTACACCAGAGCCTGGGAGCCACCCAGTGTAGACATTCTATAATGATTGGTCCCCATATCTTATTTTACTACAAAAATACCTACAAGCACTGTTACACCAAAGCATGGGAGCTGTCCAGTGTAGACATTCTATTATGACTGGTTCCCTTATTGAACTTTATCACTTTCATACCTTACAAGCACTGTTACACCAGAGCTGGGGAGCTGCCCACTGTGGATTCTCTACAATGATCAGATCCCACGTCCACTCATCTTCACCAACAGTAAGCAACCAGCAGTCATTATAAACCTGAAAAATTTATCTGCTTCAATAGACTTCACTTGTCAAAACACTAAAAAACAAAATTTTTGTATAGAACAGAACTTTTGTATCAGTTATGAAAGATCCTGATAATATGTCTAAACATGTTTTTGTGTCACCTGGTTTCCAATGATGCATATACCTTGCTATGTTATGGCTGTACATGTACGTATAAGTCAACTATACAGCCTTCAAACTACATGACAGGTAGCATTCAATATGTGTATACTGCCTGCAAACTACATGACAGGTAGCATACAATATGTGTATACTGCCTGCAAGTACATGACAGGTAGCATACAATATGTGTATACTGCCTGCAAACTACATGACAGGTACCACACAATATGTGTATACTGCCTGCAAGTACATGACAGGTAGCATACAATATGTGTATACTGCCTGCAAACTACATGACAGGTACCACACAATATGTGTATACTGCCTGCAAACTACATGACAGGTACCACACAATATGTGTATACTGCCTGCAAACTACATGACAGGTACCACACAATATGTGTATACTGCCTGCAAACTACATGACAGGTACCGTATATTATGTTGCGTATACTGCCTGCAAACTACAACAGAGGTACCGAACACGCCTTCAATTGATTGATAAAGAGGGACAATATGTGCTCTCCCTCTCATAAACAAGAGGACCATGATGGTCCTGAATCGCTCACCTGTCTCCACATGACCCAATTTTCATGAAGATCCATTGAAAAATATGGCTTCTAGAGAGGTCACAAGGTTTTTCTATTATTTGACCTAATGACCTAGTTTTTGAAGGCACATGACCCAGTTTTGAACTTGACCTAGATATCATCAAGGTGAACATTCTCACCAATTTTCATGAAGATCTCATGAAGAGTATGGCCTCTAGAGAGGTCACAAGGTTTTTCTATTTTTATACCTACTGACCTAGTTTTGACCACGTGACCCAGTTTCAAACTTTATCTAGATATCATCAAGGTGAACATTCAGACAAATTTTCATGAAGATCCATTGAAAAATATGGCCTCTAGAGTGGTCAAAAGGTTTTTCTATTTTTAGACCTACTGACCTAGTTTTGACCACAGATGACCCAGTTTCGAACTTGACCTAGATATCATCAAGTTGAATACTCAGACCAACTTCCATACGGATCCCAAGAAAAATATGGCCTCTAGAGAGGTCACAATGTTTTTTTATTATTTGACCTACTGACCTAGATTTTAATGGCATGTGACCCAGTTTCGAACTTGACCTAGATATCATCAAGATGAACATTTTGACCAATTTTCATGAAAATCCATTGAAAAGTACGGCCTCTAGAGAGGTCACAAGGTTTTTCTATTTTTAGACCTACTGACCTAGTTTTTGACCGCAGTTGACCCAGTTTCGAACTTGGCCTAGATATCATTAAGATGAACAAACAAACAACTTTCATACAGATCCCATGAAAAATATGGCCTCTAGAGAGGTCACAAGGTTTTTCTATTATTTGACCTACTGACCTAGTTTTTGAAGGCACGTGACCCACTTTCGAACCTGACCTAGATATTATCAAGGTAAACATTCTGACCAATTTTCATGAAGATCCATTGAAAAGTATGGCCTCTAGAGAGGTCACAAGGTTTTTCTATTTTTAGACCTACTGACCTAGTTTTCGACCGCACGTGACCCAGTTTCGAACTTGACCTAGATATCATCAAGATGAACATTCTGACCAATTTTCATTAAGATCCCATGAAAAATGTGACTTCTAGAGTGGCAAAAGTTTACAGACGGACAGACAGACTCACGGACGACGGACGCCACGCGATCACAAAAGCTCACCTTGTCACTTTGTGACAGGTGAGCTAACAAGAGGACCATGATGGTCCTGAATCGCTCACCTGTTCCCACATGACCCAGTTTTGAGTATGACGTCGTTTTTAATATTATTTGACATAGTGACCTAGTTTTTGAGCTCATGTGACCCAGTTTTGAACCTGACCTAGATATCATCAAGATAAAAATTCTGACCAATTTTCATGAAGATCCATTGAAAAATATGGCCTCTAGAGAGGTCACAAGGTTTTTCTATCATTTGAGCTATTGACCTAGTTTTCGACGGTACGTGACCCTGTTTTGAACTTGACCTAGATATCATCAAGGTGAACATTCTCACTAATTTTCATGAAGATCTCATGAAAAATACGGCCTCTAGAGAGGTCACAACGTTTTTCTATTTTTATATCTACTGGCCTAGTTTTTGACCGCACGTGACCCATTTTGAAATTGACCTAGATATCATCAAGGTGAACATTCAGACCAATTTTCATGAAGATCCATTCAAAAGTATGGCCTCTAGAGAGGTCAAAAGATTTTTCTAATTTTAGACCTACTGACCTAGTTTTTGACCGCAGTGGACCCAGTTTCAAACTTGACCTAGATATCATCAAGATGAACATTCAGACCAACTTTCATACAGATCCCATGAAAAGTATGGCCTCTAGAGAGGTCACAAGGTTTTTCTATTTTAAGACCTACTGACCTAGTTTTTGATCGCAGTTGACCCAGTTTCAAACTTGATCTATATATCATCAAGATAAACATTCAGACCAACTTTCATACAGATCCCATGAAAAAATATGGCCTCTAGAGAGGTCATTCATTATTTGACCTACTGACCTACTTTTTGATGGCACGTGACCCACTTTCAAACTTGACCTAGATATCATAAAGGTGAACATTCTGACCAATTTTCATAAAGACCCCATGAAAAATGTGACCTCTAGAGTGGTCACAAGCAAAAGTTTACGCACGGACGCACGGACGACGGACGCTGCGCGATCACAAAAGCTCACCTTGTCACTTTGTGACAGGTGAGCTAAAAATTTATCAGTAAAATATCATCCACAAGAATACATGCAATTGTGCCAGAAAAACAAGATTAGAAGCTAATGCCTTTTAGATAGCAACACCTCTATCAGCGCTATCTTAGCCCTCTATCAACCCTGTTTCAGCCCTGTCTGAAACATACCTTCTCCTTAAGCCAGAAAAAAAAAACTGACAAATACCCTACACTCAGTGACAGAAATTTTGAAGTTACCTGATTTGGTGTACCGCCCCCACATCCTCCAACTATAAGAATATGGCTGTCATCTATTGTTACCTAGCAACAGATAGTAAGATATAAACAGAAACAAGAAATATCTTTAAAAATGATGGTCGGCGAATTGTAATAAGGAAAGAAGTTTATGAATTTTTCATCTAACATTCATCTTTCATCTAACATTTTTCAAATTGCAAAACTAAACACCGTACTTTAACAATTTAAATGGTTCTCTTTTAATTTTTCGCAAAGGTTTCGTAGGGTTGCAATTTTGTTTCGTTTATCCTTAGACGAATAATTACAGCAGTAGTTTGATGAAGATTCATGAAGCGAGGTCATTAAACGTGTTTATATTTTTAGCTAAATTGGTCCCTATCCCCATTTGTAACAAAATAGCAGGAGACCTTACGACATTGTTAGACACTGAGTTTGATAAAAATCCATTACATTTTAGTGGTTAATGCGAAGAAAGGCATATCTACTTTTAGCTATAGTGGTCCCTAATACAGCCCAAGTTCCTATATAAATAAATTTGGAAGAGGACCTTATAATGATGCTCCAGACCAAGTATGTCAAAGATCCACCAAGCTGTTCATAAGACGCTGTATAAAGGCATTTCTAGTTTTAGCTCTAGCAGCCCCTAAAAGGGGTCAAATGTCCCAGCTGAACAAAGTTGGCTGCGGGCCTAATAAAGATGCTACAAATCAAGTTTGATTAGAATACATGAGAAAAAATCAATTAAAGGATTTTTTTATTTATTATTTTTATTTATTTCTAAAATAGGCCAACTGATCCCGCTTTAACAAATGCATATTCGCTATTCAAGAATCTTTGGATAATGACGTCACACCTATAAAAAAGTGAAGGTCAAGCAAAACATACAATTGTAATTATTTCAATATTTTTGTTTCATAAGGAAAGTTTGACCGTAGTCATATCACATAGATAAACTGTATGCACCTTCATTTCAGTGTAATGAGACTCAGTCATTATATAGCATATATATAACAAAACAGATTTCAACTGAGTTCAATATTTGTATACCATACTTAAGAAAAATATTCATATATAATAAATCAGTTAAATAATTTATAACAAATATATCAAAGCAAATAAGTACTCATTTTAATATGCAATCTGAATAAGTCACAAAAGCAAGAAACCTTTTCATATACAGACGACAATTGTAACAAGGAAAGTCTTTTAAAAAGCACTTCTCTACATAAAAGACTCTTATCACACCCTTATTCATGTGATATGCAGACCGTATTCAGCTCTTTCTTTAATTTGATATATGTTGGTATTTGAACAGGTTTTTATCATATTTATTAAACTTACTTATCATTTTGAGATATATCAATATTCTTGCTAAATATACTGAGCCAAAGTTAGCTTTAAAACTGTGAACAGCGTCGTTTAGGATAAACGCTTTGTCTACATTTCACTCAGCGTAGCACAATCAACAGAGTGAAAGAAATTGACACTCTCGTCCAATCAGGCAGAGTGTTACATAAATCTTCCATTTTCATAAATCATCTATAATGCGTTATCAAGTAGTTTGATTTGCAAACTGAAGTCACGCGGCATAGGTAACGAAAACGAATTTAGACGGCGTTCGCCGAAAAAACAACATTTTATACATGTGAGTTGGAATGACTTAATTTATATTTTCCTGCTCCACATACTGGACATGTACATCTTACTAATGTTTACATTCATGATAGTTTTGCATGTTCAGAACAAAAAAATTTACAATGCAGAATTTGATCAAACCTTGATTTTTCGAAACATCTGGTTTCTGATTGTTGGCTACACTGATTGAAAAGTAGATTTGAATTAAACTTTTCAAAGTAATAAATAAACATATTGTTTATTGTATTGTCAAATAACATATATAGGGTGTGAGATATTTGGCCATGACTTAAGCCATCATATTACTTAGACCTATTTCATTAGTCAAAATTTTCATTTTTTTATGTTAGGGAAGAGGGTAGTGTTGCCATATTTATAAATGTGTACCTGGGATGAAATTCATTTTACATGCATGCTGATTTTCCTTTCTGTATGCCTGATCCAGATGTTAGTCCACATTAAAATGATAAATGAGCCATGCCATGAGATAACCAACACAGGTGGCTTTGCGACCAGGATAGATCCTGACCAGACTGCGCGGATGCGCAATCTGGTCAGGATCCATGCTGTTCGCTAACAGTTTCTCTAATGTCAATAGGCTTTAAAGACGAACAGCATGGATCCTGACCAGACTGCGCAGATGCCACTATGTTGATTTTCTCATGGCGCAGCTCAAATAAAATTACACTAATACCTCAGGTATAACCAAACCTGCAGAACTGACTTAACCTCCGGCATAATTCATTACAAATCAAACTTTACACATGTGCACACTATAACATAATTAATTTCATTAGTAATGGAGTTACATTCAACATGGTGCCTAAAGCTGAGAACAACCCTCTATATCTCAAGCAAAGTTTTAAACTTACATTTCGCCTCAGTCACAATCAAATGCATACTTTTTAGGTGCTCCATGTTATACACCCAAATTTAGAAGTGCATGTTTATATATTCTGTCTTCAGCACTTCAGGAGTTACATATCACTACCCAGTTGCAGGTAAAACTACTTTCAGGTATCTGATGTACATATAAAACGAATGCCATGCTGTCCAATAACAGAAAAAAGGCCAAAATTCAGCGTTATATTGTTTCACCTTAAAAAATGTGCTTTTTGTCTTTTCATTTTAATTAAAACCTGAACCAGCAAGACCTTTTTGTGCTGTTTGGTTTACAGGAAAATTCGTCTTCTTTCAGCTGCAAGTTATTTCAACTGTCTATGTCACCCACAACAGAAGATATGTACTGAAGACTGACATGACCGTTTTGTTATATATTTTGCCTTTTTGCTCTTCCTCATATCAGATATCGAGGGTTCAACGCAATAAGGGCGTATCTACATATAGTTATTATATGTAGATACGCCCTTATTGCGTTGAACCCTCGATATGTGATTTCATTATGAAATAATTCTTTTTTTACTGTCTTATTGGTCTCTGTGTGAACTTCAGTCTACCTTCTTCTGAAAATAATAGCATTCTTTCAGGTGGAAGTTTCTTATCTCCTCAAATTTGACTCTGAACAGACAATGATAAATGCGCCAATTTTTTTGTCCTGTCCGTAGACACCTATTTTCTTTGTGAAGGATACAATATAAGAGTTTAATCACTGTTGGTATGAAAGCTGCTAGGATAGTGTCTAAGTTGATAAACATTAGACGGAATTAAACTGGGTTATATAGATATAAATAGTTGTTGAATTGCAAAATGTCTTGTCCGTAGACACATGTCTTGTCCGTAGACACTAAAGAAACGTAGGTTTTTTGACAAATATCATTTATAAAATCATACTGGAGCTATTTATCAAGTTTCAATGATACACCACACTTAATGTTTATACAAAATATAGAATAAATATATTTCTAATGAAACATACTTCTTCCAAATGCAAAATGTTACCCATTTATTCTTGTGTGTACAATCTGAATCTGAGAAGTACAATGGATATAGAATATGTTTTAATCTTATACATGACTTACATAAATGTTAAAAGCTATCAAAAAAGGAATAATACATTTCTTTCTAACCCTCCCTTTGTCATGGCTAAAACAAGGCATGCAATGAGGGTGTCTACGGACAAGACATTATGCAAATACTATTCAATATATTTTCTGTTTTCAATAAAAACCAGCACTGGACCTTAGAAATATATCAAGAGTTCTTTGAAATAAATCAAGAGACTCTGAAATGCAAAAAAAAACAATCTTTTACAAGTTAGTAGTAAAACAGAAAGAATGAGAAGATACAAGCAAAATCATTTGACATTTGGTCATATTCTAGTGGAGTATGGATCTATTGTTAGACATGGTGTGGGCTGTCCACTTTCAACTTAAACATTTTGTTATAATCCACTCAAGATGGCATATTTCTGTGCTCTTCAGGGCCAAGATATAATGGTGATTGGTTTTCAAGATTTCATTCTATTCATTCGCCTATCAACTTTTATTCTGTAACTGACTGAAATCACATAAAATTGAAGCAGTTTAAATCATCTTAAAGAAATTACAAGCAATTTACTGCGTGATTACCGTAGTCTCCTTGCAGCTTTCTCCCTTTCAAAAATGAGAGCTATTTAGATTTGTTTGTTTTTGGGGGGTTTAATGCCCTTTTTCAACAGAATTTCAGTTATGTAACTTAACAATTGTTAATTGATTCTGTACTGTACAAACATGTTCTCTGCAAGTAACTGCCAACTTCCCCACATGCATCAGAGGCAGAGGTCTAGAATTTTGAAATCATAGTTTGATTTACGATTGGAGTTACTAACATTTGTTCCAGTATTTTTCCAAGAAAATAATATTAATATAGGTGATAACATGAAAAAAAGAAGTAAATGTGATAAGAAGATAATAAAAAAACTTTGTCTCCGGTCATACTATCTTATATAATGGAAAAAGGTCAATATTAATCAAAAATATTACTGGCTAAAAAAAGAGAATGTATCTTGGGAATTTTAAGAAAAAAGCATAATATGTAAGTCATTAGCTGACTCAAAACTAAGTGATAAAAACTTATCACAGTGAACATTTAATTATTCTGTAAACAGGTTAAAATTCACAGGAATTTTATTTTGCAGGGCTACTTAAAATATTAGTATGAGTTATGGATCTCACAGAATAAATGTCATATGAGTATTTTACAACATACAGCTATTTAAGCAGTCAGCAAGGGAGTTTGTTTCATTAGTTTTCCATTTGAGACACAGTTGTAATCTTTTTAAGATGTTGTTCTCAGCTATAAGTTTAACAAGTTCTTCTTACTTTTTTAATGTTTCTACTTTAATGAACATGTTTAGATGAACTCATAGAGTTCTTCATGTTAAACTTTGTGTTTATACTTTTTTACCATTTCTTGATTGATATGGTTGATAACAGCATGTAAATAATTTGCCTCAACAAAGTCTAGTCAGGTGGTTTCTTCCACCATCCAATTTCAGGAAGATTGTGGTTTATTTTGTTTAGTTGAGGTTAAAAGTTATTACAGATAAATAAACATAGTCTAAATGGTGTACATAACAGGCTGCAAGGTCAGTTCTTAAGCCCATTAAATGCATGAGCATTGATCAGAAACATTATTACTCTATCATTCTGTCTTTTAGACAGAAATTATGGTCAAATGTCTTGTCCGTAGACACCAAGCTGAAGGAGAATTTTAACAGCCTATTTCAGTGAGGATCCTTCCAAGTATCATTATTTTTAGTATATAGTGAAATATGAAAACAATTAGTCCTAATTTATGTAAGCAATAGCACAGAACTTGTCACATAATGACGTTTTGATTTAGTCACAGTTGTTCAAATCCTTCAATTATTCGAAGACACATTCTGAAGACCGTCATTATACTTCTTTTCTTAAATTTGTTTGTTATTTACTTGTTCTTGATCATTTTAAACATAAAAAGTTCAACAGAACTAAAAGACTGTCTTCTAAAACCTATGTAGAAAGCACTTGGCGATGATGTCTTGTCCGTAGACTTTTTGGGTAAATTTCGGCTTTCATTTTAAAATTGCGATATCTCTGCCAAACATAGTCGTAATCACGAAAATGAGACCATTATTTAAAGAGAAATGACTGAATTTTTAGAAAATAACATATTTGAGTCGAATAAATGCATTTCAAAAGGTATGCAAAAACTGAAAGCAAGTAGAAAACAAAAAATTCTAGAATTTTGAACTTCAAAAGAAGATAATAACTACAAATCTTTGTGTAATTTATTAGTTTTTTGGGTTTTCTACATTACTTTTATGTACCTTATCATGTGGTAACAATTTTGTTGGGTCTCAAAGAGTTATTTGAATAAAACAGTCCTTTAAAAATGGTCATGTCTGTTTTATTTTTTCCCTGAAGATT
The DNA here is from genome assembly GCF_021730395.1 of Mercenaria mercenaria. Taxonomy (NCBI): domain Eukaryota; kingdom Metazoa; phylum Mollusca; class Bivalvia; order Venerida; family Veneridae; genus Mercenaria; species Mercenaria mercenaria. The sequence goes on along the minus strand of NW_026459499.1, from coordinate 40,367 downwards.
CATCTTTATATCGAAAAAAAAAATATTGTCGAATTATCAGACAGCGACAACTACCATTGTTTTTGTAGAACCAAGGTATATGGTAAATTAACATTTCAAAATAAAAGAGTTTTACAAACTTTTATTTTTGACCCCAAGTGAAACAAAAAAATGCATTTGATCGTGACTGAGGCGATTGGTGAGGGGCAAGTGATTCAAAATCAGCAATTTTAACCAATCAGCAATGGTGATCCTCTAAAATTTTAGTTTGTAGCAAAGAAAAATGCTGGCTGACTTGCTGAAATTGGTTTACCTTTGAATAGTGTGACATATTATTACCTGTGTTTGTCCATATCTTGGTGCAGGCCTCCTGTAGCCTATTCTAGGCATTCTCCATGCTTGTTCATTGAAGTCAAACAGCCACACCTCATTTGTCCTACAATACAAATTTCATTTTTACAATTTTGGCTAATCCTTACAACACTTTTCACTCAAACTGTAAATTTTCAAATCACTTTAATCTTTAAAATTCTAAATATATACAGAGAAAATTTGTTTGTTACAGAATAAGATCAGACTTAAAACAACTGACTACCAAAAACAATCATAATTATTGTTTAGAGTGTCATAGTCAAAAATGAGTTATCCACCAGTGAAAGATAGCTGGATTTTCCATGTAAAGCAAATTAATTTTTTATTTATTTCAATTATTTTTGAAGTGATTAATCAAAATGTTCATATTTTTTACCAGTGCAAAGTCACAAGCAATGTCATGAAGTAAACATATATTTAAATGTCAGTAAAACAGAGTAGAAAGTAGACTTTTACCTGATACCAGGGATTTGAGAGCCACCAAATATGACCATATAATCACCAATAATTGAGGCGGAATGTCCTGCTATTGGCTGAGGACTCTGATGGGATAATGTCGTCACATGTGACCAACGATTTGTAGATGGTTTATAGATATGAAGTTCAGAAAAAAACCTTGCAGCCTGTTGGAGAAAAACAATCATTTACCATAAAAGGTTTAGATAAAATTGTCATTCGAAGTGCCATAATAATTGTTTTTGATTGCTTTGTTTGTTTTGGGGATTAATGCCATTTTCAACTGTATTTCAGCAACTTAACGACAGGAAACCAATTAATAAATCTCTAGCCAGGAAGTCTTGAGATGTTGCTCTGTAGTCATGAAATAAAGACCACTTTATCAGGGCTGCAGGGTGTTCTTGTGTACCAATACAAGAAATATTATACATGTAAGTGCAAAGCTTGAATACAATACATTTCTCAACAGCTGTATTTACCTGATGTAAGGGGAAGGGTGTTGGATGACTCCAGCCTCCAAACAGAACGAGGTTATCCTTGTATACCACCAAACTAGCACAAGCTTTGGGGTACGGATAGGTTCCTGCAAATATAATAATATATCACAGTAATCTGCAGTTTGTATAAATGTTTGATGAAACACAAAATAAACAAAGTGAAAATGTTATTCATTATTTTTTATCTCACTTCAGTATAATGTTTACCTTTCTTCTCTGACTGTTATATTTCAACTCTTATTCTCTTAGGTATCCAAGATTCTGCAGAAAATTGGAAACTTTACATCTTGCTACAAGTTTCTGTGAATCAAATCATAAAATCATAAATTGAGCCACGCCATGAGAAAACCAACATACTGCATTTGAGACCAGCATGGATCCAGACCAGTCTGCGGATCTGTGCAGTCTAGTCAGGATCCATGCTGTTCGCTTTCAAACCTTATCGCATTTAGAGAAACTGTTAGTGAAGAGTGGGAATCTACCACACTGCACAGATACATGTACATGTCCAGGCTGTTCTGGAACCATGCTGGTCGCAAAATGCACTATGTTAGTTTTTTTATAGTGTGGTTCAATTTATACATCTTATCTCTATAGTAAACAGAACATTCAACATTTGTAGAACAAGGTTACTGACGCAAATTATGGTCGAAATCAAAACATCAACGAATACAGACACTCTCTGGATATCTGTTTGCCTAACTTGTACATTTTGTACAACATAAAGTCAATAACACTACAAGTCATGTGAATATTCAGCTGCAACTGGCTACCAGTCCATATCTCAGAAAGCGTTAAAATACTGTTAAAAATAAATGTATAAGATTAAGAAGAAATTACAGTAAAACATGAAATTGCTTAAAGTCTCAATGGGCCTGGCTTAGCCTAATGCTGAAGTCATCTAGGGGTTTGAGCAATTCCCACATAAAATATGGATAAACGACAGGGGACCAAATCACTTGCTAAACTCAGCCCTGAAGCTTGAGCCAATGATGCTGGGACAGTGTTTCACTGTAATGACAACTGATTTCGAAATCAAAACTACAGCTGCTTTTGAGAAAAGCCCATGTCTCCCACAATAGCCTTATCATCTAAATAGTAAGTCTGTCTTTATATACTGTTTACTCAATACAAATATACCTTTGAAGAGTAACAAGGCAGTCTAAAAGACAGCTATATCCCCCGCTGCTGTTATGGATAGCAGCTCAAACCTTTGCCCTCGAGCTGTGACATTGACCTTGAGCCACCATGGCTGACTGCACATGGTTCTTCACATTGTCTTGATGAGGCGATCATTTGATCCAAGTTTCATGGTTATCCTTCAAGGTGTTTAGGAGATACAGAGCGGACACGAAATGGAAGGCTAAAACCTTTGACTTTGAGTTGTGACCTTGACCTTGACCTTGAGCCAACACGGCTGACTCATGGGTTCTGCACATTGTCTTGATGAGGTGGTCATTTGATCCAAGTTTCATGATTATCCTTCAAGGGGTTTAGGAGATACAGAGCGGACACAAAATGTTACAGAAGGACGGTAGATGGAAGGACGGAAGGATGGACAGAGACCATTCCTATAACCCCCAACCACTCGTCGCGGGGGATTTAAATGGAAGGCTCAAAACTTTGACCTTGAGTTGTGACCTTGAACTTGAGCTGACATGGCTGACTCATGAGTTCTGCAAATCGTCTTGATGAGGTGATCATTTTATGATTTTCCTTCAAGGGGTTTAGGAGATACAGAGCAGACATGAAATGGAAGGCTCATGCAAACCTTTGACCTTGAGTCGACATGGCTGACTCTGGGTTCTGCAAATTGTCTTGATGAGGTTATCATTTGACCCAAGTTTCATGAAAATCCTTCAAGGGGTTTAGGAAATACAGAGCGGACACAAAATGTTACAGAAGGACGGTAGATGGAAGGACGGAAGGATGGACAGAGACCATTCCTATAACCCCCAACCACTCGTCGCGGGGGATTTAAAGGTGGTCAATCACATTTAAACAACATTTAATGACATTTTTTACTTTTTGTATATTCTGGTAGAGAATTATTTAAGGAACAAAAAGACCGATTACATAGAGTAAGATTCCTATTTGAAATGTATATTTTATTATTTTTAAAAAATTTTGTAATTACTCCCCTTTAATATGAAAGTATATAAAAAGCTGGGTATTTCTTTTTATTTCGATACAATGTCTAGTTTTACATTTGCATTTGATAGACATATCAACTATTGAACAATCTGAACCAAAATGCAAGTTTAAAAGCTGTGTGTAGCTTCTGAATTCGTTTATTTCCAATCTATCTTGGTTGCCCAACCAAGATAGGCAAAGGGAGGTAATAATAACTTTTCAAACTTGCGTTTCTAATGAATTCCATCTAAATACATAATTTTTAATGCAAATATTTTACAAATATATTACAATATGTCTAATATTTATACATTTCCTTAGGCAAAGTATGTTTATCAAATTTATACTTATGATAAAATAACTCTATCTTGGTTGGGCAACCAGGATAGGAAAATGAAATTTTAAAAATACCTCCAGTGAAAATCTAATTTGTATTAAGTGTTAAGTGAACATAAACGAGTGTAAATGATCAGATGCTAAAGTTTCGAACAAATCCGTTACATGGCCAAAATCTGATTATCCACCTTTAAAAGGCTGATTTTCAGTAATTCCAGGGCTATAATTTGAAAGGACCTGGCCTAGTTCGAACTTGGCCGAGGACTTTTCTTATGGTCAAACACATTTTGTTAAAGTTTGGTGAAGATTGAATGAGAAATGTTTGACTTAGAGCATGGACAAGAGTAAAAAGGCCTATTTTCGGTAATTTAAGGGCCATAATTCCAAAGTGCCTGTGCTGACTTGGCTGCTTATCGAACTTGGAGAGGAGTTATAGTCAAACATATTTTGTTCCAGTTTTGTGACGATCGGATGAGAACTGTTCGACATAGAGCGCAGACAAGAGTAACTAGAAATGTGTCCATGGGAAATAGATGCCCCCATTATATGACAAAGGACACAGATCAACTGCACAACTGCACATGCTGACCAACATTCCTGTAAACTTTGGTGGCTCTAGGTCCAATACTTCTAGAGCTACGCACGACACAAAATTAAAATGACCAATTTTTACTTAGTCAGGGGCCATAACTCCTACAAGACTGAATAAATCCGGAAGCAAAACCCCAGGTGCACAACTGCACATGCTGACCAACATTCTTGTAAACTTTGGTGACTCTAGGTCAAATACTTTTGGAGCTACATGTGACACAACACTAAAATGACCAATTTTTACTAAGTCAGGGGCCATAACTCCTACACATCTGAATGAATCCGGATGCGAAAGCCCAGGTGCACAACTACACATGATGACCAACATTCCTGTAAAGTTTTGTGACTCTGTGTCAAATACTTTTGGAGCTAGGCGCGACACATTCTCGGGAGGAAGGACGGGTGCACAAGGGCAAATCTATATGCCCCCCCCCCCACAAAGTGGGGCATAAAAATGCAGATTTTTGGTAATTTAAGGGTCATAATTCCAAAGTGCCTTGGCAGATTTGGCTAATTATAAATCTTGGCTGAGGACTTAGGGTCAAACAAATTTTGTTCAAGTTTGGTGAATATCGATGAAAAAATGTTCGACAAAGAGCGCGGACAAGCGTAAAAAGGCTGGTTTTCGGTATTTCAAGGGCCATAACTCCAAAGTGCATGCACCAATTTGGCTAGTTATTACACTTGGTCAAAACTTATGGTCAAACACATTTTGTTCAAGTTTGGTGAAGAACAGACTGATGAGAAATGTTCGACCTAAGAGTGTAGACAAGATTTGTGACAGACACACGTACACACAGACTTGAGTAAATCAACATGTCTCCCACACCACTGTGTGGTGGGAGACATATAATAAACATAGATTTCTTCACTGATTTACTTACCCATTGCCAATGGTCGTATCCATTCTCTGGTAGCTAGATCAAATCTCCAGAGATCATTTAATGTTGTGTTAGTGGCTGTACAACCCCCAAACACATACAGAGATTTGTCAAAGTAGCAACAGCTGTGTGAGTAACGTTCGGTGATATGTGACCCAGCCTCAGGTTGAATACTCGACCACTCGATTTTTGATGTGAAAACACTCTGCAGATATGTTTGATGAAGCTTTCTCAAAACAACTGAAATTTATACAAAAAAAATTATCAATAAACTCAATGAATTTTTCAAGGACTAAAGTGCAAAGAAACAGTCTTTATGAATAGAACAAGATCTCATTTGCTGGACTTTATTGATTTGAAATTCCTCTCTAGGTAAGTAAGTGTTCCAGACCAGTTTTATGTTAAAGATTTATGTTGTTAGTATGACAGTCTAAACTTTCTGTCAGCTGATATAGGACTACTTACTTGTTTATCTGGTGGTGGGCAAAACAATGTTTTTGATTTTCAAAATTCAAAAAGTTTTGAAATACTTACAATTTTTTCATATTTTTGTATTAAAAAATCATTTTAAAATGAAGAACCTTTTTAAATGACATATAATTTTGATAGCGGGCATACTGATGTTCAAAACTTTTAGAAAAACAATGTAAGTCAAATCATAATTAATCCATTTTATTTCGAAATAATAATTCAGAGTAATGAATAAATTGCTTGTTTTATACCCTTTCCACTGATAAAACAAGATCTGTCGGAGGACAGCTATGCTTGACTTTATGATAGCCTTGTCAGTTGCATAAAAATAAAGTTGAACAAGGGTGCCAGAATGTCACAATATATGCCCGTCACAGCAAATTTCTTTAGTCTAGCACCTGTATTTGCAAATGGAATTTTAATTTTGTGGTTGTTTAGTAATCATTGTAAGTCATTTGTTTTTCTAAGACCACAAAAAAACTCCTTACCAGGTAGAGATACATTAAAATACACCTAAAATTTGAAAGTAACATCTATGTTGTACCACAGAAAAGTGGTCTTTTTTTTTCCCTACGGTCAATTATAAAAAAGTTACAATATAAGTTATTTATAGTAACAACTAAGGGAAGACAATCCAAAAAAAAAAAAAAAATCCAAAAAAAAATTGTAAGTCCACACAAAAATCTTTACCAGGTAGAGATTGGTCAAAATACACCTCATAATTGGATGTAGCATGCATGTTGTACTACAGAAAAGTGGTCTCGATTTTTCCCTACGACTAGTAATGAAAAAGTTACAATATAAGCTATTTATAGTAACAACAAAGGGAAGTAATTCTAAAGAAGGGAACTGCGCATGACACTTCGTCTCATGATGGTGTATAATTGTGCCAAGTTACATCAAAATCCCTCCATGCATGAAGAAGAAATGCTTCGGACAGTCATTCTTGTATCTGACCTTTGGCCTCTAAGTGTGACCTTGACCTTTGACCTAGGGGCCTGGTTCTTGCGCATGACACTCTGCCTCGTGGTGGTGAACATTTGTGCAAAGTTATATCAAAATCCCTCTATGCATGAAGAAGAAATGCTCCGGACAAGGTTTTCATTCTTGTATCCGTTGACCTCTAAGTGTGACCTTGACCTTAGACCTAGGGACCTGGTTCTTGCGCATGACACTCCGCCTTGTGGTGGTGAACATTTGTGCCAAGTATTATCAAAATCCCTCCATGCATGAAGAAGATATGCTCCGGACAAAGTTTTCTTTCTTGTATCCTTTGACCTCTAAGTGTGACCTTGACCTTAGACCTAGGGACCTGGTTCTTGCGCATGACACTCCGTCTCATGATGATGAACAATTGTGCCAACTTTCATCAAAATCCCTCCATGCATGAAGAAGATATGCTCCGGACAAAGTCATTCTTGAATTTGACCTTTGACCTCTAAGTGTGACCTTGACCTTAGACCTAGGGACCTGGTTTTTGCGCATGACACTCCGTCTCATGATGGTGAACAACTGTGCCAAGTTTCATCAAAATCCCTTCATGCATGTAGAAGATATGCTCCGGACAAAGTCTGTGGACGCCGCCCGCCCGCCATCCCGCCCGCCCGCCCGCCAGGGGCGTTCCCATAATACGTCCCGTTTTTCAAACGGGCGTATAAAAAGGGGAATAGTTTTGCAAAATTGCGAAACAGAGTTATGGAACATGTAACATGACAATGGACAATTGCGTGAAGTTTCAATCCATTCTAAATAGTGGGTACTGAGATACCAGCTTACATAAAAAAACATAACCAAAAAACTGCTATGTCGAAAAAGGGGCATTATTTTATAAAAATACAAATTAGAGTTATGGAGCCTGTGCATCACATGTCAGATCATGACAGTAAACAAGTGTGTGAAGTTGAGCTCCATTCCCATTAATAGTAGGTACTGAGATATCAGTTAATATATATAAAACCTTAACCAAAAATTTCTAAGTCGAAAAAGGTGCATATAATTATATAATTTTGTAAAAATGCAAAAAAGCGTTCTGGAACCTGTGCAATGTAAGTCAGTTTATCACAGTTAAGTCAAGAAATGTGTAAAGTTTCAATCCATTCCCATAAATGGTTAATGAGATTATTTTGAGATACCAGATTACATACTTACTTAACCAAATCGGGACATCGACACATGAGTGAGTCCAATAGCTCTACATATTCTTTGAATAGTTGAGCTAAAGATCATTGATAAAATTTGTGTTTTAAGAAAGTTTAGGCAGTTAATTAAACATCACTGTTTACAAAAAAAACATGGATGTTTGGATTCTGACCACACAATTACTGTCTTATCAGTTCTAAAAATAGATAATACAACCATGACAACGGATTTGTATACAAATATCACCCACATTAAGGGCTCTCCCGAGTGAGCAACTTCAGCAAAATAGTCTCTTTGGAATTTTGCTCAAATCTAGCCCCAAAGCAAATGCAAGTCACCCAATTTTCTTTGATCCGCACTCAATAATTACTGCTATCTGCACTGTTGTAGTGTTGACAATCTGCACAGTGTCAAAATGAGTGTTGATTACACAAACACGAGCCAATAGCATAATTTAATCTCTGCCTACTTCAGGTTATTGTGAAATTTTGGTGAGAAGTGTTAAAGCGAATCAAATTGTCCGATACACCAGAGACGATTGTGTTTTGCCAATTAGCGTCTCGGTTATGTCTTCAAATGACATTTTGCATTTGATTATCAACATGCACTAATGCAAAAAAAAATGTTTTATAAAAAATTTAAATTATCCATGTGATAAATTGGAATTGTAAGCAATTATCTTGTATCATGGTTATAAAAAGGCCAAAAGAACAGTCACTGCATTGTTGAAAGGAAGTGTCTAGCCATCCGGTAACCGGACACCTAGCCTGCATTCTAGCCGTCCGGTAATTGATTTCTTAATGAATAAGTAATGATTTTATATAATTTTAAATGTTTTTTACTTGTCAATAAAACGAATGAGACTGTTTTTGTATACAAAACCGTTGATATTCTTTTGTTTTTTTAAATGATAAAATCATTGATTGCCGAACATCCACGTTATTTTGTAAAACATGAAAAAGTGATGTTTTTCTAAAGGCCTAAACTTTAATTTTTAAAACACAAATTTATATAATATATTTTGAATAATGGAATGCTTATATATAAAACAAGCAATTCATTAAGTAATTTTGCAATTATTTTGAAATAAAATGGGTTAATTAATATGAACAATTACTCATGAAACAGTTATTCATGAAAAAAATATTTGAATAATAAAATATGAAAATTGTCAGTTTTTCAAAACTGTTTTAATTTTGAAAATCCAGTGAAAAAGTTGTTAAAATTTAAAATTCTGATCACATAAAAGCCACCAGATCAACAGATTTAAATGGGTGACATCACGGCAATCTAGCCAATATTGATTTCGGCCAACTTTGTTTTAACATCGACTGAATAATTAATGCAGCGATTTATTCGAGATGATTAAAAGTAAATCATAGTACTAAATCTTTAGTATAATGTATTCAGTGACACGTAAAATTTTATTTGCAGATAAGTATCGATATCTTCAGTAAATAACAGACCTGCATCATAGTCGAACTAATCCAACATACACAGTTTGCAGGCCTTTTTTTCATCAATTTGGGAATGCCACCGACACCAGTGGAATTGGGAAAATGCTCTCGGAAATTGTCTTTAATTGGGACAATTTGCAAATTACCAAAATCTACATAAATGTGTTTTTGTGTGAAATATTAATGAATTGCATTTCAGTAATAATTTATTGTTCAATAGTATTATAATTTAAATATACATACAAATTAGCAAAACTATCTTAAAACAGCAAAAACCCTAAGAGGTATTATCATTTGGGAATTTTAAATTCAACTTTGGGAAAAAAACATACCCTCGAGTAACCAGTTTCCGTTATGGTAAGGAAACAGCGCGCAATTTCGTGAATAATAATTGTATAACTCAAACCATTTTACTTTGATATAAAGTGAAAATCTTTCCTCCTTTTATCCCCACAGTTTCAAAACGTATTTTATGTTGCTAACTGATGGACACTGCCATTTTTAAACATCAACCGGAACTGACTTCCATTTAGACTGGTAGAACAGTTTTCGTTACCTTTGCGAAATGATAGAATTAAACGGAATGAAAGGTACTACAATAACAGAGACCCTGTAACATTCGAAATTTATTCGTTTTCTATCACTTTTGACACAAATATAATGTTATGATTTAATTTGCATACACAAATTACCACTCTCGTTGGCTTTGCCAAAGGTAGTTGGAGAATACTGCCTGTATTATCGTTTTGCTAGAAGTGGGCTTCTACAAACCTACAGCAATTCAACAAAAAAGTTTACAATGAACAATCTATCTATCAATGAATATGACAGTTACCTGTGTTATTGATAAAATGCTTTGATTGAGACAAATCAGCATGACCTTCTTAGTAACCAACAACAATACTTAGGATTTTAAAAATTACACTGTACAAAAGTCTTTTCGAGTTTTTAGTCATATAAGGTAGTACCTTTTTCTCTCCATTTCGTTAAATTAATTAGAGCGTTTGAACCAGTCTTCCGAGGCTGTGACCTTCTTGTACAAAATGTAAACAATCGGCTGCAACAGGCTGTTTTAAGGAAACATCGATGTATTATATATGATTTAATGGAAGCAGTAAGGTGCATTATTGCATTAATCTGTTTATACTATTTCACGTGAATACGGGAAGTAAAACTGTTTTCTTCCACTTTCACGTACTACTCGGAGCATTTTTTTGGGTACAGAAGATAATCTGACGTTTCTGAAGTTGACTTCCAGGTTATGACGTCAGAAAACGTTACTTAGACGGATTTTCAAACATACTGATGTGAACAGTTTTAAGGTCATTTATCCAACATATGTTAGACCATTAATGGAATATGCTGTACAATCATGGAATCCCTACTTTGTGAAAGATATTGAATGTCTTGAGAGAGTACAGAAATATGCAACAAGGTTAGTGCCCGAGTTGGCGGATTTAAATTATGAAGAACGTTTAGATCTTTTGAATATGTACAGTTTGAAAGAAAGGCGTTTAAGAGGTGACTTGATTGAAACCTATAAGTTTTTGACAGGTAAATACAATTCTTATCCTGACAAGTTTTTCAAGTTATCAGATATTTCATCTACCAGAGGACATTCACTCAAGCTCTATAAACCAACTCTTAAGAAAGGACTCCTTCTTCGGAAAATTTTTTTCTCCATCAGAATATTAAATGCGTGGAATGGATTATGATAATCGCGATTTGAGGTTACTCGAGGGTACTTTTTTGCATTGGGATTACCTCCTTTTACCGGAGGTAGATTTATAGGGGGAAAAAGCTCTGGTTTGTTTTTATCTTGTGATGGTGGCTGCAGAAGTAAGTACAGTAACAGCGAGGGTGCGACACCTTATGTACCAGTCACTTTATGTACCACTTTGACACTTAGTGTACCACCTATATATTATATAGTAATTGTATCTCATTGTGTAGCACTGTCAATATGTGGCCCTTTTCAAGTTTTGCCTAAATATAATGTATCATATATAATTTTGTATCCTGTATCCCAAGGTTACATTTAACACACTATATCTAGATATCAATATGTGATAATTACCTGTGAAAACAACTTTGATTTAATCAGCTTAAGTCCATAGAATGTTGTTAACATTTCTATGTGCATATAATTTTACCTTATTCATTATGACAATTAACATTTAAATTTAAAGTAAAAAAACATTTCAAGTAACATAAAATAAAACATTTCCATCAAATCAAAACAAAAATGATCATCCACTATATAATATATATGTGGTACATAAGGTGTCCAAACAGTCAGGGGTGTAACTGTTTCAAGTTATCACTTTTTATAACCCATTTGAGTTACTGCGTTTATTTTCATAACTTGTTTCAGTTATCATCAAATATTACAAAGCCCTTTTGTGTCAATTCCTTATTGTGAATGTGACTAATGCAATCATTTCCTGAATCCTTGGTCTTTTATCTTTCCAGCTATGCAGTAATTTCTTTTACGCAAGGCTGATAAAGTCTTACGCAAATGGTTTTAAAGCTATAAAACTCTTAACATCCCATTATGCTCATCAGGCCATGATCAGACTAAAAGAGAATTTGATTAACCACAGTTTGCTACTAATTACACTTTAAAGGTCACTTTGTGAGAACAGCAAAAAGGCTTTTTTTGAATAACTTACCTGAGTTATCTATATTTTATAACTAATACAGGTTATAAAATACTTGAAAAAGTAACTGAAATAGGTTACATAACTTAAAACAGTTACACCCCTGACTGCCAAAGCGGTACATAGTCATAAAGTGCTGGTACATAAAGTGTCTGGTACATAAAGTGACACATTCAACAGCGACAGTAAGCTTGTCTAACCTGCATCATTACTTATTCATTAGGAAATCTATTACCAGACGACCAGAAAATTCCCTTAGGATTTGTTAGCCATCCAGTGACCAGACGGCTAGAACGCAGACTAGGCGTCCGGTTATCGACGGCTAGAAACTTCCTTGTTGAAAACAACTTTTTCTTTCCAAAATATGGTAGGTTATGTCACCAACCAACATAATTTACTTTCTTCCCTGGGCACACACATATTAATTTACCATGCATCAAGGAACTATGAAAATTATACTGGCCTTAAAGACTAGCAAATGACAAGCGACGTACCCTGAACTAACTTGTGCCAAGAAGTACACACCAAACTTGCTGATTTCAGGTCTTTATACGGAGAAACTTTCATTAAAATAAATTCTAAGATTTCCTCAGGTAGATCATGAATAGTCTTGCATGATAAATGCTCCCCGTCATCTTCCATTTTAACAAAAATATAATAAAAATAAAAAATAAATTAAACGTATCCGAAATGAGGATCCGTAGCTCCAGTAAAAACCAATATCCGGTATACGGCTACATACCGGAAGATCTTTTCACACCAAGACACCCCAAACACCATAAGACAGCCCAAGGCAAAAAATATAAATTAGGGTGTTTTAATGGTTTCTTTTTGGTGTCTTGGGGTGAAAAGACCTTCCGGGGGAAGAACTTATCAAACTAGACTATAGATAGAGAATGAATCTGAGGTTATAGATCCTGCATATCACAGAAATTGCCAAAAGACAAAGTAAAAGACAGGCACCTTATCGAAGGGGTGATTAAATAATACCATTTCGAAATGCCATTAACAATTTATAACAACGTTTGCATTATTTCTTACATTGTCATACACAATTATCTTGGCTTCATAATCATTCCTCTATAGAAGCAATTAAAAACTCTGTGAGGCTCACGTGTAACGACATATTATTACAAATGACCCCCTTATTGTGACTTGAGATAATAATGTACTGTATATATTATCTAATGACCTGTAGACATATGCTGATAATCTGATGCAACACCAACTATGTACAAAAATCAAACCAAACTCATGAAATCAAGAAACGTTTGAAACATACATTCAAGTGCCAGACCGCAGATGACAGCTGAATATTCAATTCAAGTTTGGTGTTTTAAAATGAAAAGGTAATGAGTCTGCAGATATATGCTTGAGAATCGAAAATCAATATTACGTTTTACCAAAAGTTACGACCACAAATGCTCTTTTTTTTAGCAATAATGATATTTTCCATCATGCTTAGTGATGCTAAATATTATATGTTTTGCAGACTTTGTGGTCACAGTACATTTAACAGTTCTGATTTGCTTGTAAACACTCGAGTTAAAATAACATGTATGTATACTAGTATTTCATACTTTTATTTCGGTAGCATGCAGGTGCGTTATGACAGTTCATGCAGGGACAATTAAAGGGACAATATATATCATCATCATTTAACCCCTACATTGTATTAATGTTTTACGACATGAATGAAATAGTACTCAAGCGTATACAGTGAATCATTCGCCTAGTACACAAGCTTATATGGGGTATATAGGACCCATATTGTAAGTATTTGACCACATAGAACCCATATGAAACCCATATATAATGTCTTAGTGATGTGATATACCATTTCATTTATTTTAAGCTTATAGGTGTTGTCAATAATATAAAAGTTTTCTTTGAATGTTGGTGTATTTATTTGGCCTCAAAAACAACAAAAGCATGTTTGCTAGAAAGGTCCCATCTGGGTCCCATATTGCACGTATTTACCCAAAAAGGACCCATATGGGAGCTATATATAATGTCTCAGTGATGAAATATACCAATGTATTTATTTTAATCTTAAAAGTGTTGCCACTAGTAAAGGAATTTATGTTTGTATGTTTTCTTTGAATGTTAATACATTTTATTTGGTCTCTAAGAAACTTATTTTCCATCTGCCCATATTGGACCCAGATACAATGTTTCAGCGATGTGATATACCAGTGAATGGAAGTTTAGCTTATAAGTGTTGTTTCTAGTATAAATTATCGCTTTGTAAATGTTTTCCACGAATTTTAATACATTTTTGGGTCTCAAAAATATGTTATCCAGAAGGGTCCCACATTGATCCCATAATTCCTATCATGACTGTTCGAGCATTATATGTGTGGGTCATGTTTTTATCTTTTTTGTGTAGGTTCAAAGATAATGCAATAATATGACAATCATGTCTTAACTTGTTACTCCCTACACTGAATGTAACAAAAAAGAAAACTATTATTTGAAATGGGTGCAATTTTGAGTAGAATAACAACCATGTGGTAACACAGTTGAGCTGTTAATAATTCTATTGTTTTTTTTTTGTTTTTTTTTTTTATTATTTAACGTCGCACCGACACATGATAGGTCATATGGCGACTTTCCAGCTAATATTTTTGACACTTAAACATATTGTTTGAAAATCAAAGGCACCAATCATAATGATTAAATTCAACGCATAAAATGTAGAAAAATCCTTGTACACGGTGGGGAAACCACGTGACTAAATCGGATAACGTGCACGCAAAAGTGCTAAAAATAGGCCCGCTTCAGGTATGTTTTTTCACTATAACTTTTTTGATCCGCATTTGTTTTAAACGAGATAACGTGCATAAACCCCGCAATAAAAAGCTCTTTCAGCGGATATATGTAACTTGATGAAAACCCCTCCCGTTTTTACGTAATCCTTGCCCAACCGATTCGAAAGATGCAAAATATTTTGGTAACGAACACGTCTGTTCACAAGTTACGCATCTAGGACATATTTATAATTCTGCAGAGAATTTTCGCTGGAATTAGGTTTAGAATAAAGCTTGTCATTGTCCAAAGTCCTGTACCAAATATTTAACATGACTATTCATGAATATTGAAGATATCGTAAGACAAAGGGTGCGGTAATGTACACGTTGCGGTTTTCAGGAGGTAACGTTCACGTCATTTTCCCCAGAGGATAACGTACACGTCAAAGACTATTTATCATGCATGTAGAACATATTTGTCTTTAAATGATTGAACTGTAAACAGTTTGATATTGTTAAAAAAAGATGCAGATGTTGGAAATAGGCTGTTTTTCTTTCGATAGGTTAGTATATACACAAAAATGCTACAGTGAAAATGAGCAGCGTCATTCCTCACCCTAACTTGGAAATAATTATACGTTTACTGCTCTTTAAACGTTTCTTGTATATCTATACATAAAAAGGTAAAATGATAAAATTTTGAAATCATTTTGCTCTAAATATATCATATGCGCAACCGACCATGTATCTTTGAGTGAAAATGTTGACAGTTGTTTACGGGGGATGGAAGCCTAGTACTTGTTCTTTCCAGTAACGATGGTTAGTTTAGTTGTCCGCACCATATGATTATGACGTTTGAAAGAGGACGTAAATCAAAGACAAACAAAAATAAGTATTAACATTTAATACGCACATAGTTATCATTGTTGCACCGAGGGTAACAGCATTAAAACTATCATAATTATTATCTATTTATAGCATGGAGAATGAATAAATGTGCCAGGAGTGCAGAAAGTCTTTTCGGAGAAAAAGTAATTTAAAGAGCACGAGAAGAGACACAGTGGAGCGTGTCCTTACACGGTTGTGGGAAAAACTACTCTTCAAAGCCCATCTAACCAGACATCGGTAAGTTCGGATATATTCAATTCATCAAAATCTGTTTTTAATTTATCAGTCTAAATCTAAGATCATAATGTATGGGTAGAGCGTTGGACTTGTAGCCCGGAGGCCGCGGGTTCGAATTACGTCCGCAGTATTTGACTGCTACCATCACAATGCATTCGTTCCTCGCGAGTACTGGCAGAACTCAAGGAAACAGTCATGGAGAGTGGACGATATAATGTGTATGAATTTTACTCTACAATCGATCTAAAATTATAAATTATTAAAGAAACCTATACACTTTAAGTTTTTTTTCTATCAAGAATCGACTAAAATGATGCCACAGCAAGTACTAGACTCCCATTCTGTATAAGCAACTGTCAACTTTCCCACATAACGTTTGAACGTGGCAACATTGCATGGAAAGTCTTACAGCGCTTGTAATGTTATGATTTATCCTTAGCGTTGGAGTCCTGAAATTATGGTTGCAGGGGTGTATGCGCTAGATCGAATCTAATTACTAATGTTGGGGAAATGTGTAAGTGGCTCGTAAGCTCAGTCGGTAGAGCTTTTGCCTTATAAGCAAAAGGCCCCGGATTTGAGTCCCGGTCAGGCTGCATATCGTTAGCGAGGGGCTCGAATTCATGACCGTCTATCAGTAAGAGGTTACAACGACTTGAGATAAGCGACCTTAAGCACTTGACAACGGAGACGGATCATAAATGTATGTGGTAACATTGTTCAAGAGTAAAATAAAACGTGAAAAGTAAAGGCTTCCTTTAAATCTAAATTTCAAAGGAATCTTTATTCGATGGCGGGCTTTCCAGTCCGTCAGCATTTCACAACAACTTTGGCCAGGCTCCTAATATTAGGGTACGCCCATGTACTGTATTCCATAACATTAAACACTTTTAAAAAGTTCCAACATATCATCAAAGGCTTAAAGATACATGAATACTTATGCCAATGATGATCTGGTACTATAATGTTAAAATACTGTACACATGCGTGGTTGATATGAGTGGCCTTGAGAAGAAGGTAACTTTGTGTTTCCTCGACAGGTCAAATTATCCATTTGATATTTATGAAATCAGTACTCAACTGTATTAAATTTATTGTATGGATTTTCATAACTGAAAAATGGGACTACCTACAGTCATGGTCATTCGATACTACACATCCTCCCATTGTGTTCTATCATTGTGTGAAGTAACAAATTAGCACCATTAATACTTCTTGAGTTATGCTCCGGACAAGAAGCGTGACGGACGCCTATCAGTCGGCAGACGGACAGACAGATAGACGACGGAAAAGTGATACCTATATGTCGCAGCTACTTTGTAGCAGGCGACACAAAAACTGCCTAAGTTATCTGTACTTGTTTAAAAATATTCACATTTTTATAAAATCGCAATCCAATAAAGCTTAGTTTAGTTTAATAGTTAATTATAATCTCTTTAATGTTTATACATGTACAATAAATTAGGAAAAAAATGAAATCATTATCAAAACATATAAGATATTTGATTTTGTGACTTAACCGAGTCTGTTATTTTAAAGCTTTGAATGTAATTGACGCATTTATAGATCTATATTATCAGAATATGTCAGCATTTATAACTTAATCAATCATGGAATGGCTATAGTCTTTAGATATGCTAAATTTAGGTCAATACTGGTATGTTGTTTCAGTAAGGAGGTCTAAATGAATATCTAGTTGACCAGCAAAATGATATGTCACTAACCTCCAGAAAGAATAACATATTACTCCCGCACGATAGTTTAAACGACAACGTGTTTATATTATTGGTTGACTGTTATGGTCCCATGCATAACTGAACTGAAAAATGTTGTCAATGATACAAATAAAGTGCATGCTGTCATATTATACAAAAAGATTTTCTGTATTGAAATGTTTTAATGAAGAAAATCATGGTTATCAAACATGTTATTCGTTCGAGTTATCGGTCGGAATTTATACTAATTCCAGCATCTTTTAACAATACCAAAAAATGTTTACAGTTCAACGGGTCATCAAAAAGATTTGAACACATGGATTTGATTAAACACCGCTGACAGACAAAACTATATGGTTTATTCCCAGAAACCTAATCGACTTTTGATATTTGGAAAGAAAACAAGTTGACATTTAAAATGGAAACTGCTAACAATGTCTACTTGTCAAAATAACATACACGTTTAGACCATAAAATTCCAACTGCTGCTCATTTTCACTGTAGCATTTCTGTATATAATAGCCTATCGAAAGAAAAACAGCCTATTCCCAACATCTGCATCTTTTTTAACAATATCAAAATGTTTACAATTCAGTCATTTAAAAACAAAGATGTTCTACATGCGTGATAAATAGTCTTTGACGTGTACGTTACCCTCTGGGGAAAATGACGTGTACGTTACCTCCTGAAAACCGCAACGTGTACGTTACCGCACCCTTTGTCTTACGATATCTTCAATATTCATGAATAGTCATGTTAAAAATTTGGTACAGGACTTTGGACAATGACAAGCTTTATTCTAAACCTACATTCCAGCGAAAATTCTCTGCAGAATATGTCCTAGATGCGTAACTTGTGAACAGACGTGTTCGTTACCAAAATATTTTGCATCTTTCGAATCGGTTGGGCAAGGATTACGTAAAAACGGGAGGGGGTTTCATCAAGTTACATATATCCGCTGAAAGAGCTTTTTATTGCGGGGTTTATGCACGTTATCTCGTTTAAAACAATTCCGTATCAAAAAAGTTATAGTGAAAAAACATACCTGAAGCGGGCCTATTTTTAGCACTTTTGCGTGCACGTTATCCGATTTAGTCACGTGGTTTCCCCACCGTGTTGTAGATTTTACAGATCTAGTAAAATTAACAAGTATTACAGCTTCTACATAAAAATATAAAAGGCCAATCAGCCTCTCAATTTTGCAATTCCAAATCGATCATTTGGTAAAAAGAACACTCAATGGTTCAAAGAAAACAGTGACTTGCGTTTTACCTTTATAATGCCATTTAATGACTAAATGCTATAAAGATTGGATTACCCCTTTAAAGGGCCGACTTGGCTATAAATTAGCTTCCAGAGTCCTGTGGTTTTCTCTGACATTAATGCCCATTTTATCATAATATTTATCTCATTTCAATGATCAGCCATTACCAAGTACACTCTAAGGCAATAATGCTGGACATGGTTGCTCACTGACCATCTGGGTTTCTCTCAGAGAATATGTTCATGCTCCAGTGTGGAATTGCACTTGTGAGACAGAAAAAATATTCAATTAAATGTCATGTTCAATGATATATATACCAGTAATTCTATAATTTACATGTATATACAGTTCAATAACTGTGAATCATTTGTAGTACAATCGCTGGGTCTGTGAACCCCCGTTACTTAGTACTTGACTTATTTGTTGTTGTTTTATTTTTGTTTGTTTGTTTTTTGAAATATATCTTTCATTGTTTCATCATCGGAGATTAGTTTTTTATGACATACATACTAAAATCTATAATATTTTAAATCGACTAGAGCATGCAAAACAAAATGTGATATTAGTTATTTATTTACATAAATGTGAAATAATTATAAATTTACATTCAGCTCGTCTCCTAGTCAACTTGTCCCCGATTTGGTCATTTCGTCCCCCTCAGCGATTTCAAATTGGTGTTTTCGTCCCCCCTTTGAAGTGACACCGTACATTACTATCTATGTGCATGACTGAGATGAATGTGATGATAGTAATTTATTTGAATAAATGTAAGACAATTATGAATGTGTTAATCGTTAGGGCTCCCCCACACCCAGCCCTATTAAATCTACTCCCGGTAAAAGGAGGTAATCTCAGTGCAAAAAATAAGACTATGTCTTTTTTCCAGATTCCAGAATGAGTGTTACCTTTTGCATTTTCTTTACTGTTTTAAAATAGTTTTGATAAATTTTATGTATATATTTTGGTTATCAAAAGAACAGTTATACTGTTTAACAGTTACTGAAATGAAATCCATTAATATTTTACACAAACAAATATTTTTACATAGATTTTGGAATATTCCCACAGGAGTATGGCATGTCAAACGTTGCTAAATTATATATGTCTGTTATTATTATTGTATGTTTGTTATTGTTATTCAATGTCGTGTCATTCATATTCTAAAATTTGCTATTGTTATTGTATATGTTGTTATTCTTATGGTATGTTCGATATTCTTATGGTAAAAGTCATTATTGTTATTCTATGTTTTGTTATTGTTATTGTATCTTTGATATTGTTATTCAATGTCGTGTCATTCATATTCTAAGTCTTACCATTGTTATTGTATATGTCGTTATTCTTATTGTATGTTCAATATTCTTATGGTAAAAGTCATTATTGTTATTCTATATTTCGTTATTCTTATTGTATCTTTGATATTGTTATTCAATATCGTATCATTCATATTCTAAGTGTTACCATTGTTATTCTGTATGTCGTTATTCTTATTGTATGTTCGATATTCTTATTGGAAAAGACGATTTTGTTGTTGTATATTCATTATTGTTTTTGTAAGCTTGATATTCTTATTGTATGTGCGATTTCCCGCGATATAAATAGCACAGCGACGCTATACAAATACAATCACATAACATAGAATAAGAATGACACGTTTTGTAAATAGAATCGTCAGATATTGAACAACAATGATGACTTTTACCATAAGAATATCGAACATACAATAAGAATAACGACATATACAATAACAATGGTAATACTTAGAATATGAATGACACGACATTGAATAACAATATCAAAGATACAATAAGAATAACGAAATATAGAATAACAATAATGACGTCTACCGTAAGAATATCGAACATACAATAAATATAACGACATATAGAATAACAATGATAAGACTTAGAATATGAATGACATGACATTGAATAACAATATCAAAGATACAATAAGAATAACGAAATATAGAATAACAATGATGACTTTTAGAATATGAATGACAAGACATTGAATAACAATAACAAACATACAATAATAATAACATACATATATAATTTAGCAACGTTTGACATGCCATACAAGAGCATTATCCCTATTCCACTGGTTTAAGTGGCATTCCCAAAATAATGAAGAAAATGCCTGATAGTAATTTATTTACACAACTGTAAATGTCTGCGCATATATATAAACAGATGGGGAATGAGTAATTTACAATAAATTTACATGTATATACAATAAATGCATTTACAATAAATACATTTACAATAAATTACATATTAAATATTCGCGAAGGTATAGATTTACTTCATGGAAAGATAGTAACAATATACATGTATAATGAATAATAATATACTCAGTCTAATCAAATAGGCAAGTGACTGGATAACGACATGGGAACAGTAATAAACCTACACTATTGTAGTTTATTTTGTGCTAGAAGAAGTTGCATTACTTCATGTTTTTTTTTTGTTTGTTTTAAAGTGTGACACAAATACCATAATAATGTTAGAGCTGAATAGTTTAAATTTGTTTATTTTTATCTTGTTTTTTTTTTTTTTTTTTTTTTTTATTTTGTTAATATTATTGAGATTTAGAGTTCAACTCTCTCAGAGATATTTATACAGCATACATGCTTGGTGTAAAATTTCTACATGTAACAACACACACCTGATTCCGAAAACTGACCGACCGAATTCATTGCTCTCTTGCAATTCATGCTGGGCGTAATGGCCATTAAATTTCCATGTTATAGCTGTAAGCAGATAACTGATAAAAGTTGCCTGGAGAACCAAGTCGGCCCTTTAAGTCAGGGTCTTGTGCTCGATCCCCTACTTAGACATTACTGGTTTTACCCTGGCGAAACATTGTCCGTATCTAACATCGTACCGCCATTACAGTGTTTAAACATAGTAAACTGTAAATAGGGGTGAAAACTAAAAAAAAAACGGTATGTTCAACAGATACTGAGCAGTCTAAGAAGTCGCCAGATTGCACCATTTACTCTAGCTATATGCAAAATTTCCCAGGGGTCACCCCGGACCCCGTTCAGAGGAGGGGGACACCCTCTCCAAAACCCACCCCCTCCGCCGCCCCAATGCTCAGATCGTCCCTATGCCATTGATATCACGTATGTCGAAAGTATAAAAAAACCCATTTCTTTATACTTCCATTGCGTATTCTTGGGTGGTAAATATGCTTAAAATGGGTTGCGCGACGTCCGGTGCTTGTGTTGCACATCAATATATGCAAAATCGTCTTATGGTACTGAAAATGCCGTAAAAACTTGGAAACTGTTGATATCAAGCTAAAACCTTGTATTTTTTCATGCACTTGGGTTTCTTGTACATTTCAAATGAAACTGGCACAGTGTCAGAGAAAAAAGTTTTTCTTATAGGCATACAGACACTAGAAAGAAAAATGGCGCGAAAGAAAATGGTAGTCGCACAATGGCGGATACAAATAGTCCTCAGTTGTTTTGCTCTGTACAGTAGAGCTATTTTCCTTATTTTCTTTGCAATTTTTTTGCTAAAATCACATGACAGATCTATGCTTGACATGTAGGTAGCATTTTCATAATAAAATAACAACATTACAAAATTTTTCATGGAAACTTAGATCATACACCACCAGTATAATTTGGGGTCTCATTTTTTAGCTGATTTTGCAGTTTGTGTGTTTGACTGAAATTATTTTTCTTGCATCAAACATGACCCCCACTTTTCTTTTGATTTTTAGTTAGTACTGACAATATTCTTCAAGAAAATGTAGGTTACAGACATTTAAAATGGGTACTGATGTGTGCTGCGGTCATTGGAATTAGATCAGTTTTATAAAGAATAAAGAACAACAACTATTTAGTGTGTTATAACCTATAATATGATCATTCTAGGGCCTAAAGTCTGTCCCACCTATCTGGTTAACATCATTTTTAAAATTATGATATGCGTTATGATGCCCTAAAATATGTTTTTATATAGCGCAGATCCATATCTCTAGGCACTTTTTTCATTTTTCAAAAAAATTTTTTTTTTGATATCGATATGTTCAATTTTGTATTTTTCTCCATAGACCGTAATGCTAAATGACGTCGCGTCGCTTCTTGTATATAAACAATATGGCGGCGCCCTGTCATACTTTATTTAGGGGACAACTCAAAATTATCGACGTTTAAATGTATTAGAAAATAAAACTCGGGCCGAGTTCACACTGTATTGCTAAAAAGTTTATACACTTGCAGTCGCTACCTGCATGATTGCACCTTCGACACATTTTAAGCTTTCCATAAATACTAAACTGACCCCATAAATTGCTTTGAAATACACAGAACAAGTCTCTAGGAGCGAAATATTTCAAATATCCCCGGCGATTTCAGCTGCTAAACGAAGTGATAAAAACCAGGAACACGTCCGCTATCCGGAATGAAATCACCGGGGATAACTGAAATATTTCGCTCGTAGAGACTTGTACTGTGTTTTTCAAAGCAATCTATGGGGTCAGTTTAGCATTTATGGAAGGCTTTAAATGTTTCAAAGGTGCGATCATGCAGGTAGTGGCTGCAAGTGTATAAACTCCGATTTTGAAATGTTCCACAAGTTTGCCGAGTAGCTTCCCATAGCGTTACGCTCGCATAGTTCACCTTTTCAATGTAAATGATACTATGACCGGATTTTTTATCATCGATTTTTTTTTTCTTTTGACTAACATATATAAAGTATATCTGTGTGAAAAAAATTATATTAAACAAAAAATATATACTGGACCCGTGCCTGTGGAACCAGATGCTTTATTTGCTTTAAAGTGCTCTAACATCTATGCATTTTATTACAGCTGTTTTACTTACGTTGAGCTTATTTACACGTGTTTGTCGGAAAATAGCTTTAAGCTAGTGTTATATGTTTATACTTATCCGACGTTAGATAAATCTGCTTGTATCGTGTAACTAATTTAAGGCTTTTGAAGGGACAAGAAATTAACATCATATGAAACCAATTTCCGGTGAAATAAGACGCAAGATCAAGCAATTTAATTGCCTGTTTTCAACACTGTGTAAGAATTTAAATGAAATTTTCTTTCTTTTATGCTTTTCTTTTGAAATTTTATGCTTAATTTTCACAGTGCATACAGTTGAAGAAGCATTTGCTCATCACATACACAGATATGCAAGTAGTATACATTTCGTCTACAAGCGTTTTCGGTCATTAAGTCTTGCCATGTTACCCATCAGATTTTTATCTGCCTCTCCAGTCAAATCTTTCTTAGGGACGTTAAGGTTTTATTTTTCAAACCAAAAAGATTGTACTGGTTCAGTGCCTAAATCCGGACGGTGCTTAATAATTCGGACACCGTTATAAACTGCTTTACAATCGTGATTTTTTACTGGAAAGAACATGATCGAAGGATACGAACGCTTTGATGACCATTTGTCAACAACAGTGCGTGAATGTAAGTATTTTCAAAGAAAATTACCTTCAAATATCCGCACCGCTAAAAGTAAACATTGTGTGTCGCGGGGGATGACGTCATATTGCGCACGCCAATTATTTAAGGCGTGACAAGGTAATAATTTGATGAGGAAACAATTCTGCCTGTTGCAGATGACTCTTTCTTAGCTGATCAAAACTGATGTAAAAACATGTGTTAGAATTCTGCACTACTCTCAGTATTTCCTTAAGAAATTTAACTGATTTCTGTTATTTAAAATTAATTCAATGGAGAAGAAAATGCCAGCATTTGCAGACAAGAGAAGAAATTCATAAGATGAAATATGCGCGGCGTCACCATAGATCTAGTGCATAGTTGCGTCACAAATTACAGCAACAGAATCTGCATGTGGGTAAGAATAGTTGTAAACATAAATTTTCGCTAACTTCGGCTAGATTTTATCGCGTATTATATTATTGTTATACTTAGAAGTTATACATTAAATTAGAAACTAGTCCACATGATCACGTGATTAACGGGTAATAAAACTTCACGTGAACGGAGTATCTGTATAGATTATAGGACTGAATCTGACTTCTTTGCTTCAAACAAAGTTTTGTTCATTGTTATTTTTTGGCGCACTGATTCGTTGCATTTCATACCGAAATAGTGTCCGAATATTTAAGCACTCTGAAGGTCGATTTTGACAGCTTTTACTGGTCCACTTTGAATGACTTTTGTATGATGAAATTAGCAATATACGATTTTATTGTTTTGCATAGAGATTAACAAAGAACCTAAAATTATACATTTGAAATATGATAAACGTGCGGTTTCGAAATGCAATGTTATCGACGTCATAAAACCACCACAAGTGTCCGGATTTAGGCACTGGACCAGTAGGTAGAGCTATTGAACTCACCATTGTGTTGGTGTCGGCATCGGTGTCCCAAATTCAATTTGAAATTAGCAGTGGCCATGATTATGGTACCGTAATCCTAGCCTCCGATTCTAGGATTACGGAAGTTCCATATTTCTAGACACACCTATGAGGATAGGATAGGATTACGGAAGTACTTAAGAGGCATCAAATGTATGTTAGGACATGCATAAAATTAATCAGGCTGGTCACATTGCCCGATCGGGCTTTAGAAATTAGACATAAAGCTAATGTTTCTTGAAAAATAATGAAGATATTTCTTTCAAACTTGGTTTAACACAACGTGAGTATGTGCAGTGAAAGATGAAATGATTCATTACAACTTGACGCTGTCTTATGCATATTGACACCACTTTGCATAATTAAAAGATGTATAAAAACTTGATGCCATGCAGTCTGATGTGAAGACGTTTAACGCAACATGAGTTCGTGCAGTGCAGTGTAATGTGAGACGATTCATTAAAGTTTGGTGCCGTCTTATGCATAGTGAAACCATGTCGTTTGAATTGGAGCGGCGTATCAAAATTTGATGCCATGCAGCCAAATGTGAAACCGTTTAACGAAACACCAGTATGTGCATTGTAAAAGGTTAATAAGACTATCAGTTAATAGGTTTGACCATATATATATTGATTCTGGATCAGTTTTACATTACGTTCCTTCTGTTGCCTTAACGTATGTTAGGATTTCACCTGGCAGCTAGGTATAACATAGGGCTAAGAGTGAGGTTAGGTGCACTATATACCGCTTTAAACTCCCCAGTGGTGGTTTTGCCACTGACCGTTCCAAGGCGGTGCCCAACTGTGTTCCTGTATTTGTTTGTTTTGTCCTTGTATGTTTATTTTGTTTGTATGTGTGGTGTGTGAGTGTTATTCGTGTGTGCCTTTGGGGAGGCTGTGTTTTTGGAACGTGGTTTTCCCTGTTGGATATTCTCCCTTGGTTTTACATAAAAATATATTGAAATTTATCCTAAAACCGACCTTGTGGTAAAAATCTAACATTTAATTTTAAACATTTCCTGCGAGTTATCTGAATATTTAAGGGGAAATTATTTCGTGAATCATTTTCCTTCTCAGTCAAAGCTTTGTAAGAAGTATGCTTCATGAAACGGACTCAGTAAAAGAAAAAATAATGATAAAATTGAGTTACTTTTTAATCCTATGAAATTTATGTTTACATGTTTATGCTTTTAGACAGTGTATCAAACTTATATGTACTTCTCAAGTTTTGTTTGTTTGTTGTTTTTTTCGGGGTCGGGTTGGGGTGTGTGTGTGGGGGGGGGTTGGGGGTGAGTTGTTTGATTGTTTTTGGTTTAACGCCGTTAATGTAACGACAGGCAGTTAACCTAACCGGTGTTCTAGGATTCTGTACCAGTACACACCTGTTCTCAGCAGGTAACTGCCAACTTCCCTACATGAATCCAAAGACCTGTTATGTATATTATAGGTCTTTGATGAATCTGAGGACAAATGATGTGAGACACAATGTCTTTTATCAAATCGTCACGGAGAACAAAGCCAAGCCCAGGCATCGGACTCGCGACCCCAAGATCCATACATCTGCGCTCACCCTAATTGAGCTAAGCGAGCAGGTTAGAGGTGGAGAGTGGGAGGAGTGTGGCGGCGGAAAATCTTAAGCCTTTTTACATCGACTATTCGAAGAATAAGTAGAGCTATCCTACTCACCAAGGCGTCGGTGTCGGCGTCACACCCTGGTTAAGTTTTTCGTACCAGTCCACATTTTGACAAAGTCTTTTGAGATAAAGCTTTGAAACTTTCAACACCTTTTTACCATCACCATGTCCAGTTATAGGCAAGAGTACATAACTCTGTCAAGCATTTTGACTGAATTATGGCCCCTTTTGACTTAGAAATCTTGGTTAAGTTTTTCGTACCAGTTCATATTTTGGCAAAGTCTTTTGAGATAAAGCTTTGAAACTTTCAACATTTGTTTACCATCACCATGTCCAGTTGTAGGCAAGAGTACATAACTCCATCAAGCATTTTGGTTGAATTATTGCCCCTTTTTTACTTAGAAATCTTGGTTAAGTTTTAGTACCAGTCTACATTTTGACAAAGTCTTTTGAGATAAAGCTTTGAAACTTTCAACACTTGTTTACCATCACCATGTCCAGTTGTAGGCAAGAGTACATAACTCCATCAAGCATTTTGGTTGAATTATGGCCCCTTCTGACTTAGAAATCTTGGTTAAGTTTTTCGTACCAGTTTATATTTTGTGTAAAGTGTTTGACATATGGCTTTGAAACTTTTATATCTTGTTCAGTATTATAGTCTCTATCAATAGGCAAGAGTACATAACTCTGTCATCTTTTTTGGCTGAATTATGGCCCTTTTTGAACTTGGAAATTGGTTCTGTTTTCGTATATGTCCATGTTTTGTCAAGACTATTTGACATATGGCTTTTAAACTTTAAACCCTTGTTTATCATTATGATTTCCATCTGTAGGCAAGAGTACATAACTCTTGACAACTATTTCGGCTGAATTATGGCCCTTTTTGGACTTTGAAATTTTTGTCAAAATATTTGAACTGTGGCTTTGAACTGTTAACACTAGTATATCAACATGATTTCCATCTGTAGGCAAGTGTACATAACTCTGTCAACTATTTTGACTGAATTATGACCCTTTTTGGACTTGGAAATTAGTTAAACTTTTCATACAAGTCCATGTTTTGCCTAACATATAACTTAATTACATATTTGCCATCATGGTCACACATTGCCACTTAGTGCAAGACTAATCGAAATCCACAAATACAGGAACATTTTTTGTTTAATCCATTTTTTTCTTTTGTCTGAAAATCTATGGAAATATTTTGACCCCATTCTTCAATCAGTTCTTCGAATAGTCGAGCGCGCTGTCATCCGACAGCTCTTGTTTAAACAGTCCTTCATTTAAGTTGGACTGTCAGTTTCCTTGATCTCATACTAGTATTAGCTTTGTATCCACAAGTATCTGCTACGTTCGCTCGGATCACCTAACAGGTAGTATGAAATCCAGGAAACTGACTTTCCAACTTAAATGAAATATTGTTAAAAAAACAAAAAATGATCCTGTCGAACCAAAACAACAACAAAAAAGCATACTTCTGATAAAGCTTAACCTAAGAAAAAAGATGTTTCACGAAAGTAAGGTCCCTTTTAATATTCAGATATATCGCTGTAACTGTTTAAAATTAAATGTAAGAATAGTAATATAAAGTTAGTTTTAGGACAAATTTCAAGATGTTTTTTATGTAAAACTGATCCATAATCTATATTTATAACAGGTCAAACTTGGGTTTTGTTAAACAGTTTCACATTTGGCTGCAAGGCATCAAATTTTGATACGCCGCTCCAAATCACACGACATGGTTTCAGTATGCATAAGACGGCACCAAACTTTAATGAATCGTTTCACTTTACACTGCACGAACTCATGTTGCGTTAAACGTCTTCACACTGGACTGCATGGCATCAAGTTTTAATACACCACTCTCAATTACACAAAGCGGTGTCAATATGCATTAAACAGCGTCAAGTTGTAATGAATCATTTCATCTTACACTGCACGTACTCATGTTGCGTTAAACGTCTTCACACTGGACTGCATGGCATCAAGTTTTAATACACCGCTCTCAGTTACACAAAGCGGTGTCAGTATGCATTAAACAGCGTCAAGTTTAAATAGATGGAATGAAGTTTTGTATTAAATCGTTTCAAAATACAATGCGTTCAATGCAAATGTATTGGACGGGATGGAGTTTTAGACTAGACGGCATTGAAATGCACTGCACTGACTGACTTGTTTATGAATGGATTGTATATTTACTAATTTTGCCAGTAACCGCCGCCCATAGGTGTGTCCAGGAATACGGAACTTCCGTAATCCTAGAATCAGATGCTAGGAATACGGTACCGTAATCGTAGCCACTGCCTTTGAAATCTGTTAAGTTTTTAAAATTAATTTTTATATGAAAGCTGGTATCTCAGTAACCACTAATGTCATTAGTAATGGGAATGGATTGAAACTTCACACACTTATTTACTGTGATAAACTGATTTACAATGCACAGGGTACCATAACTCTGTTTTGAATTTTTACAAAATTATGCCCCGTTTTCAACTTGGAAATATTTGGGTCAAGTTTTATATGTAAGCTGGTCTCTCAGTACCCACTAATGTGAATGGATTGAAACTTCACACACTTCTTCTCTGTGATATTCTGACGTGCAATGCACAGGTTCCATAACTCTACTTTGCATTTTTACAAAATTATGCCCCTTTTTCGAGTTTTTGGTTAAGTTTTTGTATGTAAGCTGGTATCTCAATACCCACTAATGGGAATGGATTGAATCTTCACACAATTGTCCATTGTCATGAGGCAGAGCTGATATTCATTTTACAGGTTCCATAACCATGTTTTGCAATTTTACAAAATTATGCCCCTTTTTCGACTTTAATATTCATTCCATTGACAAGGCTGTTGAACAGTTAAGCGTTGCTGTCCTCCGACAGCTCTTGCTCAAGGCAGTGGCTAGAGAACTGGAATTGTTTCCCTAGACAGCAAACTTATTTATCTGGAACTGGTTCTCTAGGCAATATACCGTGCATAGGGTAGGGAACGGGAATTTTATTTCTTTGCATAAAGCTGCTGGAATTCACTTTGTTTCTTTTGGTAAGTATCATGTATATTATTATCTTAATTATTTTTACCATGCCCTTGCATTTATATGCATTTACTGTGTACTGCCACATACTGTGCAGGGGTGGCAAATTCAATTGTCCTTATTGCCCAGGTTGTCCCAAAGCTTGTATGGACAAGTGAAATTTGACCAGAATTTACTATAGAAAATTTTACTATATATTTACGGACAAGTAAAAAATAGCAAATGACAAAGACGGACAAGCAAGTCAAAATCAGATTTCGCCGCCTCTGCCATGTCCGCTATATTGAAATCACAGGTGCTAGACACATAATAAAAAAAATTAAAATATTTTAATACGTATATATATATATACATATATGGGCCTATTATATATATACATATATAGGCCTAGTAAGTAAAATATTTGAATGTGTCTAGCACCTGTGATTAAAATGATATAAACTAGTATGAACGAATGCGTGAAAACTACTTTGCCGTCTTTAAATGTTATTTGCTTTAAACATGAATTATGTTTAAATTATTTTAATGTAAAATTGTACTGTTTTGTATATTCATCTGATTCATTAGATGTTTAAGGATGTACAAAATAATTTAATTGCCAATAAATCTTCTAGCGATTTTCTTTGATCACTTTATAAATACTGGTTTGTAATATAAATACTGGTTTGTAACACCTTGGCATTTCATGTACATTAGTTTTTCCTATATTGGATTAAAGTTTGCAAAATATTAATGATTAGTAAATTAGAAAAAGACATGTGATCAATGCTAATAACAGAAATCACTTAACATGCTTAATTTGTTTAAATTGTTTCTTTTAATGTATTGTACCTTTTAAGTTTAAAGTTCAAGTTTATTTCGGCTTGACCCAAATTCCGCATTTAAAATTGGTACTACGATAAGTTTATATAATTCCAATATGGCAGACAGTATGTGGTGAGTAAACTTTTGGAGACACAGTAAACGCAGAAAATTGCAAGAGCATGTCTTGCTGATATATGGTAAACTTAAGTAAGATAATAGCATGCATGATACTTACCAAAAGAAACAGTGAATTTTGGCAGCTTTATACATAGAAATACATAGTTCTAGTAAAATTCTGGTTCCCTAACCTATGCATGGTACTTTGGCTAGAGAACAGGTTCCGGATGAATAAGTTCGCTGTCTAGGGAACCGATTCCCGTTCTCTAGCCACTGCTTTTATGCAATGGTAAAAAAAGTGATGAAATACCTGGTTATTGTAGAGACATCAATGCTATTTATAGATTCAAATTATCTACATGCCACTAGCTAAACATTTGTACAAGGACACTGGAGCTTTGCGGCACCTGCCGCCCTAGCATTTTGAGGAGTGGAAAAATGCCAAACTCTAAATTTTTAGCTCGACTATTTGAAGAAAAGGGGAGCAATCCTACTTGCCCCGGCGTGAGCGTTAGCATCACACAAATGTTAAAGTTTGCGTACCACCCCAAATATTTTCAAAGTCCATTGAGATATTGCTTTCATATTTTGCATACTTGTTAACCATCATGACCTCAGTCTGTAAAAAGGAGGAGGCAACTCTATCAAGCATTTTGACTGAATTATGGCCCCTTTACAACTTAGAATATGCTTATTTTAATGTTAAAGTTTTACTCATAGCTTATAATACTATCAAGCACCGAGAATAGTCGAGCACGCTGTCAACTGACAGCTCTTGTTTGAAAAAGCTAGAAAATATAATTGAGAATAAAAACAATGGTCTTCCCTTGCCAATGGTCATTTTATCATGAATTTAAGTGCATCGGCACTGATACATGTATGTACACGCACAGAATCTATGACACCTGGCTATAGTAAAATGCCATAAGGATTGGATTACACCTGTAAGTCAGGGTCTTGTGCTCGATCCCCTACTTAGACATTACTGGTTCTTCCCTGGCAAGAAGTTTTCGTATCTAACATCTTACCACCATTACAGTGTTTAAACGCAATAAACTGAAAATAGGGGTGAAAACAGCTACTGAGCAGTCCAAGAAGTCGCCAGATTGCACCGTTTACTCTAGCTATATGCAAAAGTTTCCTGGGGCCACCCCAGACCCCGTAAATGAGAGACCCCTGCCCCCCGATTCTATATGCACATTAATCTCAAGTGACAGGCAAAATCAAGTCATAAAATTTAGAATAATGATTTTTAGCTCACCTGAGCAATTCTCAGGTGAGTTTTTCAGATCGCTCGATGTCTGGCATCTGTCGTCTGTCTGTCTGTCAACATTTAGCTTGTGTATGCGATAGAGGCTGTATTTTTTAACTGATCTTCATGAAATTTGGTCAAAATGATTACTTTGGTGAAATCTAGGCCGAGTTTGAAAATGGGTCATCTGGGGTCAAAAACTAGGTCACTAGGTCAAATCAGAGAAAACCTTGTGTATGCGATAGAGGCTGTATTTTTCAATTAATCTTCATGAGTTTTAGTCAGAATGATTACCTTGATAAAATCTAGGCTGAGTTCGAAAATGGGTCATCTGGGGTCAAAAACTAGGTCACTAGGTCAAAACAAAGAAAAACCTTGTGTATGTGATAGAGGCTGTATTTTTAGCTCACCTGTCACAAAGTGACAAGGTGAGCTATTGTGACCGCTTGATGTATGGAATGATCCTTGGGTGGCCCCCTTTCAAAATTTTTCAAAGAATTGAATTCCATGCAGAACTCTGGTTGCCATGGCAACCGATAGGAAAAACTTTAAAAATCTTCTTCTTAAAAACCAGAAGCCCTAGAGCTTAGATATTTGGTGTGAAGCATTGCCTAGTGGACCTCTACCAATTTTGTTCAAATAATGACCCCAGGGTCAAAATTGACCCCGCCCCAGGGGTCACTTGATTTTACATAGGAAAATCTTCAAAAATATTCTAAAAATAAACCAGAAGGCCAATAGCTTAGATATTTCACATGTAGCATGGCCTAGTGGACCTCTACAAAATCTATTCAAATCGTGACCCCCAGGATCAAAATTGACCCCGCCCCAGGGGTCGCTTGATTTTACATAGGAAAATCTTTAAAAAATTTCTTAAAATAAAACAGAAGGCCTAGATCTTAGATATTTGACATGTAGCATTGCCTAGTAGACTTCTACAAAATTTGTTCAAATCATGACCCCGGGGGTCAAATTGATCCCGCCCCATGGGGTTACTTGATTGTACATAGAAAAATCTTCAAAATTTTCTAAAAATAAACCATAAGGCCTAGAGCTTAGATATTTGACTTGTAGCATTGCCTAGTAGACCTCTACAAAATTTGTTCAAATAGTGACCCCTGGGGTCAAAATTGACCCCGCACCAGGGGTCACTTAATTTTACATAGGAAAATCTTCAAAATTTTCTAAAAATAAACCAGAAGGCCTAGATCTTAGATATTTGACATGTAGCATTGCCTAGTAGACTTCTACAAAATTTGTTCAAATCATGCCCCCCGGGGTCAAATTGACCCCGCCCCATGGGGTTACTCGATTGTACATAGAAAAATCTTCTAAAAATAAACCAGAGGGCTAGAGCTTAGATATTTGACTTGCAGCATTGCCTAGTAGACTTCTACAAAATTTGTTCAAATCATGACCCCCGGGGTCAAATTGACCCCGCCCCATGGGGTTACTTGATTGTACATAGAAAAATCTTCGAAGTTTTCTAAAAATAAACCAGAAGGCCTAGATCTTAGATATTTGACATGTAGCATTGCTTAGTGGACCTCTACAAAATTTGTTTAAATCTTGATCCCCCCCCCCCCCCCCCCCCCCCCCAGGGTCAAATTGACCCAGCTCAAGGGGTTACTTGATTGTACATAGAGAAATGTTCATAAATTTGCTAAAAATAAACCAGAAGGCCCAGATCTTAGATATTTGATATGTAACATTGCCTAGTAGACTTCTACAAACTTTGTTCAAATCATGATCCCCGGGGTAAAATTGGCCCCGCCCCAGGGGTTACTTGATTGTACATCTGACAATCTTCCAAAAAAATTCTAAAAATCATCAGTTTGACATTTGAAACATGTAGCTCATATTACTCAGGTGAGCGATCCAGGGTCATCATGACCCTCTTGTTTATATTTTTATATTCAGTGATCAGTTTGTAATGAAATGTTGTCTTTTATTTATTTATAGGAATTTAATTTCATCTACTTCATTCACCAGTCTTGATATCAAAGCACTGTCATGGAAGCAACAAAAGATGTTGTTTGTGAGAAGCTAGACCAAGTGTTGTTGGATTTTTTTGAAACTTTGTCACAACTATATCTTGAGCAGGCAAAGCTGGACCAGTCAATGAAATCTGGATACCTAAATATGTCTAGAGCAAGGTAAAATGTGCTTAAAAATAATGGTTAATTGTAAATTTTTAATTATGTTTGTATTTTTGAGTAAATATTCATGCTGTTGTGCCTGCTGTTTTTAGCTCATCTGATTTTTTGAAAAAAAATGATGAGTTATTGTCATCACTTGAGCGGTTGTCGGCGTCGGCGTCGGCGTCGGTGTCGGTGTCGGCGTCGGCGTCTGCGTCGGCGTTGCCTGGTTAAGTTTTATGTTTAGGTCAGCTTTTCTCCTAAACTATCAAAGCTATTGCTTTGAAACTTGGAATACTTGTTCACCATCATAAGCTGACCCTGTATAGCAAGAAACATAACTCCATCTTGATTTTTGCAAGATTTATGGCCCCTTTTGTACTTAGAAAATATCAGATTTCTTGGTTAAGTTTTATGTTTAGGTCAACTTTTCTCCTAAACTATCGAAGCTATTGCTTTGAAACTTGGAATACTTGTTCACCATCATAAGCAGACCCTGTACATCAAGAAACATAACTCCATCTTGCTTTTTGCAAGAATTATTGCCCCTTTTGGACTTACAAAATCAGTTTTCTTGGTTAAGTTTTATGTTTAGGTCAGCTTTTCTCCTAAACTGGGAAAGCTATTGCTTTAAAACTTGCAACACTTGTTCACCATCATAAGTTGACCCTGTACAGCAAGAGACATAACTCCATCCTGCTTTTTGCAAGATTTATGGCCCTTTTTGGACTTAGAAAATATCAGATTTCTTGGTTAAGTTTTATGTTTAGGTCAACTTTTTCTCTTAAACTATCAAAGCTATTGCTTTGAAACTTGCAACACTTGTTCACCATCATAAGCTGACCCTGTACAGCAAGCAACATAACTCCATCCTGCTTTTTGCAATAATTATTGCCCCTTTTGGACTTAGAAAATCATTTTCTTGGTTGAGTATTATGTTTAAGTCAACTTTTCTCATAAACTATCAAAGCTATTGCTTTAAAACTTGCAACAGTTTTTCACCATCATAAGTGGACACTGAACATCAAGAAACATAACTCTATCCTGCTTTTTGCAAGAATGATGGCCCTTTTTAGACTTAGAAAATCATGGGTAGGACAATATTTCTATTACACAAAAAAAAATCAGATGAGCGTCAGCACCCGCAAGGCGGTGCTCTTGTTCTTCTTTGAAATTTGTTCTTAGGGTCGTTCTGTACGTTTGGATCGAAATTATTTCTATAATGTATAATTTGATTAAACTCTGAATTTTCAAAACTTAAGAATATACCTAGAAACTTCAGCAAATAAAACAGATAGGGTCATGTTTTTGATTTTTTGCTGGACTGATTTGAAAAATAGGAACCTCACACAATACTATGGGGAAATCATAATTTTCATAATATTTTCGGGTATAGAAAGTTTTCTACTACGTAGATTTTGATGAAACTTATTGCAGTTTTAAATAAAGACATTACCTATAAAAATTGATGAAATAAAATGAATAGGTCTGTGTGCTTATTTTTGAGATATTTGACAATGATTAAAGTAAACCAGACATTTCATGCTAATTTTAAGGCATGATATGTTTTAATATCATATTTTGACTTTAGAAATATAGCAACAGAGCTGTTGTAATAAATTTACTCACAAGTTGCCATTATTTCATAAAATGATTTTCATATCAGTATGCTGAATCTAGTCTTTATTCTACGTTTTCCGGGAAAATGTTGTTACGCCGTCACTTCTGGTTTTTCCAACGTGCAGAGCTATCTTAAAGTCTGGTTATACTATCAGATGCAGACAGTAACTGTTGCATGGTTTTAAGTAAAACTATGTTTTATCCTTTCATATTTTTTCACCATTTATACCAGAGTGGGTGTGGGGGAGTACATAATGACCAGTCTGCTAAAACTGTCAAAATTATAATATTTTAAATGATGTGTAACATTCAGGACCAATACTCATTATGTCAAAGGTCAATGTCACACTTGTTGTCCTTTGTTACTTACAGAGATCCCATATTTGTGTTTTTGAATTACATAGCCTGGTTATTTTATTGAAACAATTCTAGTCTCTCATAGCTTGACATCCTTTTACTGTTCTTAACAAAGAAGTTACAGAGTAAAAAACTGTTTGACAGAACAGAAAATGTGTTAGTTTCTTTTAGGCTTAAAATTATTTCCCATTCTTGAATTGATGGGTAATTCTTATGACTGCCACCACTTACTAGATAATTAGATTTTATTTTATGCTTGGTATATGTTTAGTGAATCATTTACATTTTTCTTTACAGATACAACATGGGTATAAAATCAGTTGGTATATCTCAGTGTAATGAAAATACAATGACAGCCTCTCTCAAGGTTCAAGTAACTGAAGAAAAACAGTTGATTGCTGCAGAAGGGGTTGAAAGTGAACTTGAAACTGAATTAGCTGACCTTGACCTCAAAAGCTCAGAAGAGAGCTCAGGGTCTACAGTTAGACGAAGAAATGTTAAAAGGTCTTCAGTGGAGGATGAAATTGAGCATATTGAGGATGTGACACTAGACAGTGATAAGGAGAAAGAAATTTGTAAAAATGTAAAGAAAAATGGTGTTGCAAAGACAGTGGATCCACTAAAATGGTTTGGCATTCTGGTTCCACAATCTCTGAGACAGAGCCAGAGTGACTTTAAAACTGCTGCTCAAACAGCTTTGAACATTGCTACATTAAAAGTGAAACTGTCATCTTTGCAAGAGGAATACAGCATTCTTCTTAAAACTAAAGAAACTTTACAGTGATTCATATATTTTACAGTAATTTATATACTTGACAGTAATTTATATACTTTACTTAATTTCTATACTTTACAGTAATTTGTAAACTTTACAGTAATTTATTAACTTTACAGTAATTTATATTCAGGTTTAATTCTTAAGTTTCAAAATGCAGAATGCTTAAATTTTATTCATGTCCAGAAATGAGACCGTGTTTTGAAGAGTATTGCCCGTTGATTATTAAGCCAGATCGGTTAAATTTGATTGTTTCCCTTTACACCATCTTAACGCGAGTATCGACTTTTGTTAATCTCTCTTATCTTGATAATCTTGACCTTACACTGGTTTTGTTAATTAGGGGTATTGCGACAAAATTGTGAAACTTTTTACACAAGCGGAGTTTATACCTTGCCCGAGGCAATTTGCAGTGTATTCCTCAAATTGGTGATTTTGAATGATAATCGGGTTTTTGTTTCAAAATTGAGAGCCGGGAAGGATATTCCCATTTTAGATATGTATTTAAACTTTTGGTTATATCTTTTAAGGGCAAAATATATGTGAATCATAAATTAAAAGTTAATTAATCAAAAAATAATTTTTGAAATTTAAATATTTTTATTCAAACATGTAATTTAAAATAACAGTTTTAACCAAATTTGACAAAGACGGAATTAGATCAACGTACATGTTTATTACCTGATATACATAACATTCTTATTTCTTCAAATTGGTGATTTTGAATGATAATCTGGAATTTGTTTAGAAATTAAGTTTTAAAGCTTTCTTAAGAAATATAGCATTTATTTCCAGATATCTATAAAAGTATTTTTTCTTGTTGTCGAACGATCTGGAGGATAGTCCCTTTAATTTTTGAAATATTTTTATGAGGGCGAAATATATGTGTATTTCGGGTCTCCTTGAAAATGTGTCTTTTCAATTTGATTTTTTTTTAAATATTACGGATCCGTGGCCTATAAATGCATTTTACTTTACAATAATGTGAATTTGGATTTTGAACTGTAAGATAAATTATCAAAATTTATAACTCCATATCCATAATTTAGATTTTAACTTTAAAGCGTTTATGCAAGAGCCGTAATAATTGTCCCTTTAGGCCGCGGGGGATGTCAGACAAACAGACACTAATCCAATTAGTAACGGTAATAAACAGAAATATGTCAGCATTCGGTTAACTTATTGTCAAACACGTTATTTGACTTTATCATACATATATAATCATTCAAAAAGATAAGATAAGAAATTTTTAACAAAAATATTATAATACTTACAAACAAGAAACATGAAATTTACACCCGACCCAATGGACTTGTTATATTTACATGTACAATATTCAAGTTTAAATATGAACATGTAGTTCTATATGTTAATCAACTTTATGTTAATACGTTTTAATGCAATAAATAATTCTAGTTGTGAAAATGGTATTAAATGAATTAAAAAATGGAATATTTTTATTTAAACACGTAATTTGAAATAACTTTATTTTTATTTAATCTGGCAAAGTAATGACATTAAACACGGAATTAGATTGATACACATGTCTATCTAATTCAGTTTATCCGGTGTCATCAGTACACGTGTACTGTGACGGGCAAAATTTTCCAAATTAGTAAAATCAGTGATATTCAAACGTTTAGGGAAGCAAGAAGACATAAAAGTTATTTAAAAATAAACTCATTGAAAGAAAGATTAACTTTTCTAGTTTACTTCAATAACTTAATAAATGTTGTGAGATGATTATAAATATAAGAATAAATCATTCTAAAAGACCATGTAAAGCTTAAAATCTGTCATTTCCTACAGAAATCAATGGGACTCGGGATCAAAATTAGTTACTTATTTCAAACGCTTCGGGAAGCAAGAAGATCATATTTTATTTCATTAAAAATTATATTGAAAGAAAGTGCAAATATTGCAGATTACTTCAATAACTTAATAAATATTGTCAGATGATGCTTTTGATGTCATTTGATGTGTTAAAGTTTTTCTCCTTCTATATTTCAATAGGCGTAAATTGACCGATAATGGCTAATCGATACACCCGATAACCTGTTTTCAAGGGAGACAATTTCGCCAATAAGCCAGCAAATTGGCTTAGATTTCTTGGTATGCTTAGACTGCGCATAGACCTCTAAGAAATGTTATTTCTATGTCTTGGTTATGAAATTTAAATGTTGAAATAAGGTTAAAGAATATTAATATTAAACGGATGAAATTGGTTATACCTCATTTTCATATCTACCGCTGTACTTAGTGTGATTTTATTTGGTCTTCTAGTCCATGTAACAGTATAATGACTGGTGATATTGATAGTCCATGTAACAGTATAATGACTGGTGATACTGATAGTCCATGTAACAGTATAATGACTGGTGATACTGATAGTCCATGTAACAGTATAATGACTGGTGATATTGAATATTGTCCATTGTTTGAATTTTATGAGTAAGGTCCTAATATAATTGGTAGACAAAAATACTAATCGCAAATTTTGTAAAACATGACTGTTTTACAAATTCCGAAAAAAAAAATTGGTTTTAACCCTGCATGAATGAAGGGTTCAGGTTGAGATTCAGTGTAGTGATGGTACTGTGTCTGGCATCCAGTATTAGATTTTTAAATCTAACAATTTCTTTTCATAAACCACATGATGGATCTCCATGGTGACCAGTTTGTCTGAAGCATCCTTGCAATTCTTTCAAAAGGTTCCACTTGACCCATTTTAGGGATGCCAGAGCAAAGAAGATAATTTAAAAAAAAAAACTTCTCAAGAATCACTGGATAGAAAATTACCAAGTTTAATCAAATTATTCTACTTCAGTCAGGGTTCTGATCACAATGTTGAGGGGTGTCTGTCCTGTGGTTCAAGTCTGCAGCACTATCCTCGCAAAACAGATGCAGAATTTAGTCATAATTCAATGAACGCCAACATGATTTACTTGTGGTCACAAACCTTTATGTTAACACATGGCGGTAGTCTTCATTTAAGGCCCAAAGGAGCTACTTCATGTTTCATCATGAATTTGAACCGATATTACCGCAAAGCCGAATTTTTCGCGAGGGTTTGATATTGGCAAGACCATACATGTAGCGAAAATTAATCCTCGCGTAAATACATGTTTTCGCCACTGGAATAATTCAAGCTTAAGTATGGTACTGTTTAAAAAATTACAATTTCTCGAATATTTGATCTTGAAAACATACTCAAAATTTTAAACTCGCAAACTTTTGACCCAGCAAAATGTGCTTTTACAGTAGGTTCTGTTGAGACAGCAACAATAACAAAGGTAATTTTCAGTTAGCACACATTTTATTTTATGACTATGGCAAAATCACAAAACACAAAGTTTATGCAAGCAAATAAAGGATTTAAAGTTCCAACTTGACACAAAAAAGTTTGGGTCTTAAAATAAGTGAGTGAGTGAGTTGGGTTATTAGGCG